>NC_134491.1:40005548-40193048 GCF_040206685.1 Ascaphus truei
TGTGTGAGCGGCGTGTCAAATGAGTGCTACATTCTAAGCTGTGTGTGAGCGGCGTGTCACACGGGAGCTGCATTGTAAGCTGTGTGTGAGCGGCGTGTCACACGGGAGCTGCATTGTAAGCTATGTGTGTGAGCGGCGTGTCACACTGGAGCTGTATAGTAAGCTATGTGTGTGAGCGGCGTGTCACAAGGGAGCTCCTTTGTAAGCTTTCACAGTGACAAATTTATAGGAAGAAATAATGTCCATGCAGGGGAGCATTATAGGAGACATAATGACCGGGAAAGGTCGTGGAACTCACTCTCCTGGGTTATTATCCCACCATTAAGGTTATTATCTCAGCCAACACAATACACGCATTAATGTAATTATACCACGTAAAAGGGAGAAAGCATGAAATAACATTGCATTTTAACACCTTTATTTTATTTTTCCTACGTCAGGCAATGAGGCTAAGCCCTGTGCAATGGCCAGCCGCCCCCTGCAGTACCTCTGTGATACCTAACACATGCATTTTCAGATGCTCAATTCATGGCAATCTGTCATTTGCTTAAATTAATTTTCCTGCACCTGGCCTTAAATATTAACCAGCAATCAAACCTGAGAGAAGGTGTGGCACTGAGTGTGAAGCAAGGGAACCTGGGAGAAGGAGCGGCTCAGTGAGTAAAGACACTGACTGGCACTGAATATGAAGCAGGGGAACATGGGAGAGGGAGCGGCTCAGTGAGTAACGACACTGACTGGCACTGAGTGTGAAGCAGGGGAACCTGGGAGAGGGACCGGCTCAGTGAGTAACAACACTGACTGGCACTGAGTGTGAAGCAGGGGAACCTGGGAGAGGGAGCGGCTCAGTGAGTAACGACATTGACTGGCACTGAGAGTGAAGCAGGGGAACCTGGGAGATGGAGCAGCTCAGTGAGTAAAGACACTGACTGGCACTGAGTGTGAGGCAGGGGAACCTGGGAGAGGGAGCGGCTCAGTGAGTAACGACACTGACTGGCACTGAGAGTGAAGCAGGGGAACCTGGGAGAAGGAGCGGCTCAGTGAGTAAAGACACTGAATGGCACTGAGTGTGAAGCAGGGGAACCTGGGAGAGGGAGCGGCTCAGTGAGTAACGACACTAACTGGCACTGAGTGTGAAGCAGGGGAACCTGGGAGAAGCAGCGGCTCAGTGAGTAAAGACACTGACTGGCACTGAGTGTGAAGCAGGGGAACCTGGGAGAAGGAGCGGCTCAGTGAGTAAAGACACTGACTGGAACTGAGTGTGAAGCAGGGGAACCTGGGAGAAGGAGCGGCTCAGTGAGTAAAGACACTGACTGGAACTGAGTGTGAAGCAGGGGAACCTGGGAGAAGGAGCGGCTCAGTGAGTAAAGACACTGACTGGAACTGAGTGTGAAGCAGGGGAACCTGGGAGGAGCGGCTCAGTGAGTAACGACACTGACTGACACTGAGATTGTTGCAGGGGAACCTGGTTCAATTCCCCGTGTCGGCTCCTTGTGACCTTGGGTAAGTCACTTTCTCTCCCTGTGCCTCAGGTTCCAAAAACATAGATTGTAAGCTCCATGGGGGCTGTGCCTGCAAAATGTTCTTCAAAGCGCTACGTAAAACAAGCAGCGCTATACAAGAACATATTATTATTATTATTATAGGTTTGTTGTTACTATTAAAGTTAAAATCATATTTATGTAGGTAACTGGTGTGATGGGCTTGTTAGAGATGCAGAGAGTTTGCTATTAACCTTATTTTTGATTTGTACCCGATGAAGGACCCTGAGAGGCTGGAAAGTTTGTAACATTTCAACTACTTGTTGGTCCATTAAAAGGTCCCAGACCCCGTACTCCCTCTCACTACTTTGTTATTACAGACATATGGAAACATAATTATCTGTTTGTTCACCAAGTAAGATACTGCAAAGATAACATCGATAATGAGAGCAAAGTAAGAGCTGTTCTATAGAGGGTGCGCTTGCTATGCCGTGCGCGCGCGGCAGTTATAGTTGGCTGAGGTTAGTCAGGCTTTCTATAATAGGGCCGCGCGCGTACGGCAGTGGGTGTGGAACCGGCCGACAGGGGGGAAGTTGAGGAAAAGAAAGATTTTGCGCCGCTACCACCGCTGAAATGTATGTGTGCGCACAATGTTAATAAATATGTTATTCTTATCAACATGTCTTTTTTTAATAATAATAAATAAATTACACATATACATACACACACACACACACACACACACACACACACACACACACACACACACACACACACACACACACACACACACACACACACACACACACACATACACATATGCAACCTATCGCTCCCGGCAGCACAGACCACCATACACACAAAAGTGTGCGTCACGTGCACGTGCGTTCGCACAGGCACGCACGCACGGCCGCACACACTATATTACGGGCCTAAAGCAACACTTGAAATCGTCTTGGTCAGTTCTGTGGTATGTCTCTAAATACAACATGTTCATTCTAGGCAATAACATTTGCAAATGAATAACCTTGTATGTTTAGCTGGAGCGCAGAGGAAGACGTTATTATTCTGGCCGCCTTACCCAGTAAGGGGTAAGCAGTAAATAGGCAACAAAACATCAACTGCTGCGTGCAGCCCTCATATTCTCTACTGATGCTTCTACTTAGCCCTGCTTAGCATTTCAATCTAGATAAACTCAATGGGCCATATAACCTGCTTTATATATACTGACAATTTACCATTAGCAGAAGTTCGAAGGGTTTTTAGAAGAACATTAGTACCCTTTAAACTACAATGTTCAGATTTATAATTGATACTGGAAACACATACCCCTTCTCCAAATGTTTGTTATCAAGAGCATATTACAGAGTGTTCCTCCGATCTTTCATCATATTCCATATCTAAGAAAACACTAGTATTTGAATAACGTTTTTATTTCGCAAACATACAGTGCAGTCGATAACATATTCAGGCATATTTTTTTAATAAATAACAGAACAGGACCAGTCACAAATTCAAACGGATACTGCCACGCATACTGCCACGGATACTTTCACGGATACTTTCACGGATACTGCCACGGGTGCACACCTCAGCACTGTAAATAGGAACAAGTGTAAAATATGAACAAAAGTGACACACCACTGGTCTTCAAGAAAGAACAATGTGGTTTATTTAAGGTATCAACATTTTGGTCCCACTATGGACCTTTATCCATAGTGGGACCGAAACGTTGATCCTTTAAATAAACCACATTGTTCTTTCTTTAAGAACCCTGGCGTGTCACTTTTGTCCGTATTCTACAGGGATATTTCTTGACATATAGTTACATAGTTACATAGTAGATGAGGTTGAAAAAAGACATGCGTCATCAAGTTCAACCTACATTATGCTAAATTTAGACAACAGATAATTATCCTATATTGCTATTTACAGTATATTGTTGCAGAGGAAGGCAAACAAAAAACCCCAGTGAAATATCATCTAAGGAGAAAAAATCTATTCCTTCCTGACTCCACATATTGGCAATCAGATTACTCCCTGGATCAACAGCCTTCCCATATTTATTTATTTGGTATATCCCTGTATACCGTTCCTTTCTAAAAAGATGACCATCACAGTCTCCATGGTTAATTAATTCCACATTTTAACTGCCCTTACTGTAAAGAAACCTTTCCTTTGTTGCTGGTGAAATCCCCTTTCCTCCATCCTTAAGGGATGGCCCCGTGTCCTTTGTACTGCCCTTGGGTTGAATAGTTCTTTTGAAAGCTCCTTGTACTGTCCTTGAATATATTTGTATATAGTTATCATATCCCCTCTTAGACACCTCTTTTCTGATGTAAACAAATCTAAATTAGCTAATTTCTCCTCATAAATCAGATCATCTATCCATTTTATTAAAATAGTGGCTATTCTCTGCACACTATATTGTTCCATAATGTCTTTTTTATGGAATGGTGCCCAAAATTGTACTCCATACTCAAGGTGTGGTCTTGCTAATGCTTTGTAAAGGGGCATAGTTATGTTTACTTCCCTTGCATCCATTCCTCGTGTAGCAGTGTTTCCCCCCTCCCCCCCAATCTCACATTGGCCCCTTACGTGAGGAAACTGCCCCATGTTACATGTTAGTGTGGTGCACCTGCTGGCTTGCAGAACTCCTGAGTCTTCCGCGGTGATATGGGGAAATACATCAGGACTGGCTCATGAGGTAATGCTGAGAACTACTCACTTCTGGTACAGCGCCTCCATCTCTTCCAGGTCCCCACGACAGCAGGGAGGAGTTTCTGAAAGAGAACCTCTGGGTGCAGCTTCTCCCTAAATGACTCCACTCTCAGGCAAGAAGGTTCTTTCATGTTGGACATTCTTTATTAACATCATTAGTGGCAGACTGCCCATCATTGCGGCCAGTCTCTAGCTGCTCATCATAAAGGTTGCCCACCTCAAGGAAGTCCCTGGACACCACTCCTAGTCAGGGCCCTAGAAGCTGTCCTTGCTCTTCCCTTACTCCCTAATAGAGTAAGGGGAATAGTCTGCCCACCTCTCCCCTACGGGAGGGCCACAATCCTTACCAGAGCCCTGGCAGTGTGTTGGGTCAGACAGTCTCATTCAGGTGGGATGAGACACTGACTAAATTCAGGAAGTGTTGCATACTATATAGCTTCAGTATGCACCACCCCTGTGTCACTGTAAGTGGACACAGAGCATGATGTCACTTCCTTCACAACACAATACACATCACAGGAGATGAGGGAAAACCTCATGATTATTCCTGGCAAACCTGCCCTTATCAGGGATTACTGCACAAGAGGAGAAAGACATATAACCCATAAACTACACAGGGTTACACCCGCTTAATGCAAGTTAATATCGTGTTTGCCTTTGCAGCTACTGCATGACTTTGAGCACTATTGCTAAGCCTGCTGTCTACAAGCACTCCTAAATCCTTCTCCGTCAAGGATTACCCTAATTTATCCCCATTTAATGTGTAAATTGCCTGTTTATTCTTGTTTCCCAAATTAATAACCTTACAATATTGTAACATCTTACAACATCTGCCATCTATCTGCCCAAGTTTCCAGTCTATCCATGTCCTTGTGGAGAGAAATTACATCCTGCTCTGCTTCTACTACCTTACACAAATTTGTGTCATCAGCAAAGATGCAATCTTGCTTTCTATGCCAACTTCAAGGTCATTAATAAAAAAGTTAAAGAGCAGGGGTCCCAGTACCGATCCTTGAGGTACTTCACTCATAACTTTATTCCAACCTAAAAAATTTCCATTTATGACAACTCTCTGTTGTCTGTCCTTCAACCAGTTTTCAATCCAGGTGCAAATATTTTTACTGAATCCAATTTTCTTTATTTTGTACACCAACCTCTTTTGGAACTGTATCAAAAGCCTTCGCAAAATCTAAGTAGACCACATCAATTGTATTACCCTTGCCTAAATTCGTACTTACCTTCTCAAAGAAACAAATAAGGTTAGTTTGGCATGATCTATCCTTCATAAATCCATGCTGACTATTACTAATAATTTCAAATATCTCCAATAATCTGCCTACCCATCTCACACTGAAAGGGTCCTGTATTTCCTTCAATCCACAAGGTCTCTACATTTTCATCATTCCCTTCATAAACATCTTCCCTTGCAATAGGTTCTAGATCCGGTTTAACATCTAAACATACTCCACCTCCTCTTCTACAGTATTTGCTCGATCCTTCCGAAAAAGGGAGTAACCCTCTAAATTAACTGCCCAGTCATGAGTTTCATCCCACCATGTCTCAGTAATGCCTATCATATCATACTGCTCCCTTGCAGCTATTAATTGACGCAGCCCTCGCCTCTCTGACCTTGAACACGTACTTCAATCTGATTTTTTGAGACTTGAAAATTGGATTTCCCAAAACAAACTGTTTTTAAACACTCATAAGACTGTAACAATGGGATTTGGACCAAGGCTAAATTTCTAAAGCAACCAATGACAGAGCTTCAGATCAGAACCAGATCTAATACCATCCTAGCCTCTGTTACTAGTTTTTAAATATCTGGGCATATGGTTTGACTCCTATTTAACATGTTGGTTGCACATTGTTGATATGATGAAATCCAAAACCTATGCCAAACTAGGTGTATTTTATAGGAACAAATCCTCCCTGAGCCCGCTGGTCAGAAAGCGCATTGCACAGCAAATGCTATTACCAATTATAGACTAAGGGGATATAGTATATGGTAGAGCACCCCAAACGCACCTTAGCAAACTTGACACCCTCTACTATTCAATATGCCGCTTTGTCCTCCAATGTAACTACAACACACATCACTGCGAAATGCTCAAAGAACTAGATTGCCCATTACTTGAGACTAGGCGCAAAGTTCATATTTCCTGTCTTGCCTTCAACTACTATCTGAACAAGCTCCTCACCCCTATCACATGCAGCACTTATCATCTGAGATCTGACTCCAAAAGACTTTTCATGGTCCCAAGATTCAACAAAGTATCCGACCGCTCCTCCTTCTCTTACCGTGCACCCCAAAACTGGAACAACCCACCGGAGACTCTCACAGCCACCAGTCTAAGTTCTTTCAAAATAAACGTTGTCTAACATTTTAGTGAGGTCTGTAACTGTTATACACACCTATAACTTATTGTATCTTTAACTGTTCATGCAATGTCTTTATAATAATGTATAACCCTAGTCACCTAATGTATCCATGTATTTGTAACCATGTATCTGTCATCAAACATACGTGAAAATGAGAATTAACTCTCAATGTATTACTTCCTGGTAAAACATTTTATAAATAAAATTAAATAAAATAAATACGTTCAAGCTCCCCCATTTTATCTGTCAGGCTTCTTGCATCAGCATGCATTTAAGGTTTGTTTCCAGTCTGTGAGATTATCTTATCTGCTCCTACTTTTCTACTCAAATTAGATTTAGCCTTTAGAAGTTTTCTAGCATTATCTGTATTTTCTATGGGTGTCTCCCTGCTTGCCAAATTCCCACATGCCCCCATTCTACCTCCTTGACCCCTTGCTAGTTCCCCATCCCCATCTATTCTATTAAGTTTGTTATCTGTTTCTTGTCCCTCCCCCCTCCATCCTATTTTAAAATCTCCTCCGACCTTTTTAACATTCTCCCCCTGCCCCCCACATTGAGGTGCAATCCGTTCCTAGCATAAAGGTTGCACCTCTCAGAATAGGAGTCCCAATGCTCTAAAAACCCTAAACCCTCCTTCCTGCACACTTAGCCACCTCCCTAATCTCCGGCTGTCTCCCTGGGGGAGCGCAGGAACCGGTAGTATTATTACCTAACTTATAACATATGTGCATTTATTTACTGACAGTGCTGGTATGTTCTGTGTTTAAATGTTAGATTCAGGCAATGCTGGCAGATGCCAGGTTTACTTTTCCGTGTGCCATCCTCATACAGCACATCACACTCGTGGCTTGGAAATCCCACGTGCACATGGCATAGACGTCTCCCCATTGTAATGACAGGGACTGGAGGAGGGATCTGTCAGGAAGCACTATCAGTCTGAGTCACACAGTTCAATGCTTTGAGCTGGCTATTGTTTCTAGCTTTACTTGAAATATGTGCGGGTATCATCATTTTCATGCACAAAAATAAAGCCAAAAAAGAAATCTAACTATACAATATTATTTTACCATGGGATTCCAAGCTTGCATTAGATAAGTCATTGTTTGAACGTGCTCCGGAGTCCGCGCTCCGGAGTCCTGGACCATGTTTTCATGAGCATCCAGCGATGGCCACTGCCCGGAGGAAAATAACATTCTTCTGGTGCCTGTGCCAAACATGAATAATGTGTTTGTAACTCCTCTGCACACACATTGTCGGCCTGGTCATGCTCATTGTTAAATCACAAAGTGAGCAGGCAGACTGTCATAGTTGCCAGCATTAAGCATTGAGTGAGACTGAGCTGAGCAGCGCCGCCGACAGGGGGGAACAGAAGGCAGAGGTGTCCCGGGCCCGGTGGCGGCGGGAGGCCCGGCGGCGCAACTTGGGCCCGACCGCTGGCTAGACCCGGCTGGCGGTCCTCTCCCAGCTGGGCCCCGGCTCTCTCTCAGATGCCGGCCTTTATCACTGTCCCACGCCGACGGGCCTCTGTGACGTCAGAACACCGGAAGTAGGCTTGGCCCAGCATCCGGCGCGTGACGGCATAGAGCAGAGGTCTCCAAACCTGTCCTCAAGAGCCGCACACAGGCCAGCTTTTATGGATATCCTTGTTTCAGCACAGGTGGCTCAATCAGTGCCTCAGTGCTTGACTTGGCCACTGATTGAGCCACCTGTGCTGAAACAGGGATATCCTTAAAAGCTGGCCTGTGTGCGGCTCTTGAGGACAGGTTTGGAGACCCCTGGCATAGAGGGAGGCCCGGCGTGTGTCCGTTTGTTGTGGGATAGAGGGGGTCAGAGGCCTGCAGTGAGTGAGAGCCGGGGCCCGGCCGTGAGAGGACCAGCAGCAGAGCCTGGCCAGAGGTCGGTCCCAACTTGCAGTGCCGGACGGACGGGCCCTCCACAGACCATCCACAAGGTAAGTTTGTTTTTTTAAATATGTATTGGGAGAGTGGGGGGTCATGTTTATAAGTATTTGGGGAGTTGGGGTCTTTTTTTATATGTATTGGGAGGTGGGGGGGTCTTTTTTATATGTATCGGGGTGTTATTTTTTTTTAAATGCATTGGGGTGTGGGGTTTTTTTTAAAATGTATTGGGGGGAGTAGGGGGTGAGTGAGTGAGTGAGGAAAAGAGAGAGTAAAAATGAGGCGCAGGGGAGAGAAATACATGTGAGGCGGCAGGGGGAGTGATTTAGGAATAGGGAGTGAGACGGAGGGGGAGAAATACATGGGAAGAGGGTGGGAAATAGAGGCGACTCGTGAGATGCGAAATGGAGGGTGGGCTCGCAGTACCGCCGGGGGGGAGGGGGGTTAGGGTGGGGGGGTGAGGGTGGGCTCGCAGTACCGCCGGGGTGCTCTTTGCAGGTTGTGATACCATTTTGAACCAACATGGAAACTATACATAGATACTTTCGTATTTGCAAAGTTTTTTTGTGTTAATAAATAAAAGGATTTTAAACACCTCCGTAGCAGCCACAATATAATAAGTCAAATTATAAAGGCATTTTACATTTTTGCCCTTAATTATAATCCTTTCATAAATCCTGATACCCACACAAGTGTGTATCTTTATTTGAACATTGTTTGTCTGTTCCACTTACTGCTTTTATACGGATTCCCTGCCAGTTCAGTGTCTAATTCTTCTTTATTGGTCTCAGTTTAGCCACTTGCAACCTGTGGTTATTACATTACCAAGCAAAGTCCTCGTCTGAAATTAGTCACCTATATGGGTTGTAAATTAAAGGCAATTATATTGACAACTGTAGCTGCAAGTAAAATAATCAATCTGGTAACAATGAATAGGAATGCATCAGTTGTGTGTTAATCACTTTATATAAAACAAGCAGCTTCATTATTAAATAGTAATTTTTCAAGCCATTATACTTCATAGTAATGATCATCTAGAACAGGGGTGCACAAACTGGGGGGGCACAGGCGGTTGCAGAGGCCACGTGCTCTCCCCCAAGGCATTTAAATTAAATATCGGGGGGGCGCGAGGCCTCTTCAACTTCTCCCAACTGGTCTTCGGCGAGGCGTCGCCATGGCAACGTGACGTTTCATGGCCCCGCAACGTCTTTTGACACCGGAGCCGAGCTGGGGGTGGAGGGGCGCGAGCAAGGGAGGAGAGCAAGCAGGGGGGCGCAGGGATAAAACTTTGCGCACCCTGATCTAGAAACTGCCCCTTCCAATGAAACTCAGGTAATTTGTGGTACTTTAGCTAAGTAGGTTTTTTTCACTCACCTATTACAATCAGATCCAGTTTGACTACAAACCAAACGTAGAAGCAAATGAAAGTGAATGATTAACTACACTATCGACTGTATCTATTACAGGCAGCTATTTAATATGCTCTGAAGCAACTTCCCCACGCAGAATAGAGCAGCTTCGCTTCTACTGAATGTGAGAACAGTGTTCTCTGGCCCGGGGAAGCAGCTTCACTTCTACTGAATGTGAGAACAGTGTTCTCTGGCCCGGGGAAGCAGCTTCACTTCTACTGAATGTGAGAACAGTGTTCTCTGGCCCGGGGAAGCAGCTTCACTTCTACTGAATGTGAGAACAGTGTTCTCTGGCCCGGGGAAGCAGCTTCACTTCTACTGAATGTGAGAACAGTTTTCTCTGGCCCGGGGAAGCAGCTTCACTTCTACTGAATGTGAGAACAATGTTCTCTGGCCCGGGGAAGCAGCTTCACTTCTACTGAATGTGAGAACAGTGTTCTCTGGCCCGGGGAAGCAGCTTCACTTCTACTGAATGTGAGAACAGTGTTCTCTGGCCCGGGGAAGCAGCTTCACTTCTACTGAATGTCAGAACAGTGTTCTCTGGCCCGGAGAAGCAGCTTCACTTCTACTGAATGTGAGAACAGTGTTCTCTGGCACAGGGAAGCAGCTTCACTTCTACTGAATGTGAGAACAGTGTTCTCTGGCCCGGGGAAGCAGCTTCACTTCTACTGAATGTGAGAACAGTGTTCTCTGGCACAGGGAAGCAGCTTCACTTCTACTGAATGTGAGAACAGTGTTCTCTGGCACAGGGAAGCAGCTTCACTTCTACTGAATGTGAGAACAGTGTTCTCTGGCCCGGGGAAGCAACTTCACTTCTACTGAATGTGAGAACAGTGTTCTCTGGCACAGGGAAGCAGCTTCACTTCTACTGAATGTGAGAACAGTGTTCTCTGGCCCGGGGAAGCAGCTTCACTTCTACTGAATGTGAGAACAGTGTTCTCTGGCACAGGGAAGCAGCTTCACTTCTACTGAATGTGAGAACAGTGTTCTCTGGCCCGGGGAAGCAACTTCACTTCTACTGAATGTGAGAACAGTGTTCTCTGGCACAGGGAAGCAGCTTCACTTCTACTGAATGTGAGAACAGTGTTCTCTGGCCCGGGGAAGCAGCTTCACTTCTACTGAATGTGAGAACAGTGTTCTCTGGCCCGGGGAAGCAGCTTCACTTCTACTGAATGTGAGAACAGTGTTCTCTGGCCCGGGGAAGCAGCTTCACTTCTACTGAATGTGAGAACAGTGTTCTCTGGCCCGGGGAAGCAGCTTCACTTCTACTGAATGTGAGAACAGTTTTCTCTGGCCCGGGGAAGCAGCTTCACTTCTACTGAATGTGAGAACAGTTTTCTCTGGCCCGGGGAAGCAGCTTCACTTCTACTGAATGTGAGAACAATGTTCTCTGGCCCGGGGAAGCAGCTTCACTTCTACTGAATGTGAGAACAGTGTTCTCTGGCCCGGGGAAGCAGCTTCACTTCTACTGAATGTGAGAACAGTGTTCTCTGGCCCGGGGAAGCAGCTTCACTTCTACTGAATGTCAGAACAGTGTTCTCTGGCCCGGAGAAGCAGCTTCACTTCTACTGAATGTGAGAACAGTGTTCTCTGGCACAGGGAAGCAGCTTCACTTCTACTGAATGTGAGAACAGTGTTCTCTGGCCCGGGGAAGCAGCTTCACTTCTACTGAATGTGAGAACAGTGTTCTCTGGCACAGGGAAGCAGCTTCACTTCTACTGAATGTGAGAACAGTGTTCTCTGGCCCGGGGAAGCAGCTTCACTTCTACTGAATGTGAGAACAGTGTTCTCTGGCCCGGGGAAGCAACTTCACTTCTACTGAATGTGAGAACAGTGTTCTCTGGCACAGGGAAGCAGCTTCACTTCTACTGAATGTGAGAACAGTGTTCTCTGGCCCGGGGAAGCAGCTTCACTTCTACTGAATGTGAGAACAGTGTTCTCTGGCACAGGGAAGCAGCTTCACTTCTACTGAATGTGAGAACAGTGTTCTCTGGCCCGGGGAAGCAACTTCACTTCTACTGAATGTGAGAACAGTGTTCTCTGGCCCGGGGAAGCAACTTCACTTCTACTGAATGTGAGAACAGTGTTCTCTGGCACAGGGAAGCAGCTTCACTTCTACTGAATGTGAGAACAGTGTTCTCTGGCCCGGGGAAGCAGCTTCACTTCTACTGAATGTGAGAACAGTGTTCTCTGGCCCGGGGAAGCAGCTTCACTTCTACTGAATGTGAGAACAGTGTTCTCTGGCCCGGGGAAGCAGCTTCACTTCTACTGAATGTGAGAACAGTGTTCTCTGGCCCGGGGAAGCAGCTTCACTTCTACTGAATGTGAGAACAGTGTTCTCTGGCCCGGGGAAGCAGCTTCACTTCTACTGAATGTCAGAACAGTGTTCTCTGGCCCGGAGAAGCAGCTTCACTTCTACTGAATGTGAGAACAGTGTTCTCTGGCCCGGAGAAGCAGCTTCACTTCTACTGAATGTGAGAACAGTGTTCTCTGGCCTGGGGAAGCAGCTTCACTTCTACTGAATGTGAGAACAGTGTTCTCTGGCCCGGGGAAGCAGCTTCACTTCTACTGAATGTGAGAACAGTGTTCTCTGGCCCGGGGAAGCAGCTTCACTTCTACTGAATGTCAGAACAGTGTTCTCTGGCCCGGGGAAGCAGCTTCACTTCTACTGTCCTTCCTTAGTTTGCATAACTCCCAATGTGCTAAGGGATATCTCTGACCTATCAGGAACTGACCCATAACAGAACTCATTTTGAATCTAAGTTCGTTAAAAATGACTCATATTTCTTCCCAACGTGCAAATGATAATATTACTCTTTCCAACTGGATTTTGTGAATGAAAAGTGTGCAGATTGGATGCTCTTTCTAGTTCTTAATGTTAGCAAATCTAATAATATAAGCACAAAACCCATATGGCAAAGATGGAAATATGGTACTTATATATGGCCCTTCCTACACAATTCCGGGGATTTCTTGACAGGAAAAGTTGGATTTTTCAGCATTTCCCACATGATTGATCAGTTTGGGTGGACATTGTGCTATTCTTAAAAGATAATTATTTCTACTTCTCACTGCTTTAGTTGCCTGGTGAGCTCTGCAGATGTGTAATGCCGCATCTTTGTCATCTTGCTCTATATGGTAGCACCATGTCTAATCACTTGTGTAACTTCTGAAATGCACATGAGTTTGTTGTGATAGAGTTCTCAAAACCACTTGTTTAGAGCAGCCAATGAGTATTTTGACATTTGCCAACTCATACAACATATTAAGACCCTTGCTGTGGTTTAAACAACTTGGCAGAAGAATGTGAAACAACATTAAGAATAAATATAATCTGGCAGCTGATTATTTACTTTAAAATAATGTAATAATATCCATCAACTAACTTCACGGCATCTTGGATTTGAATATTACTCAAGTAAGAGATTTCTGTCGTCTTGTATTTTTGTGTAGCTAACGTAAATACAAAGTACTATAAGTGCAAAAAATTTACTTTAGCAGAAGACAGGTAAAACAATATTGGTGATGATTTCACTACATTTGTACATAATACGATTATTAAAGCAATATGTTGTACACAATGAATTGCACAGAAACTGTACAGCTTGATATCTTTATGGTTTTCTGTTGTACCGTATTTCTACCTGCAAAGGTTAAAAATACTTTACCACCAACAACATTAAGGGGCTTGTTCCACATGTGCCGACACTACCGAGTGGGTCATTTTTGACCAAAATTCTCCGTTGACGTCAGTTGGGAACTTGGGACGATAATGGCCCTGATCAGCCTCTCCAGTAGATATAGAACAAGTCCCTAAGTTGCTATTTACAAAATGATGGGGAAATACTAGGGAAGTCACGTCAGAGTAATCAAGACACGCTGGCCCATATTGAATATGTTGTGGAACTTAGTGGACAGGGTCTTGCTTCTCCCTGCAATGCTGCTGGCCGGTTCCCTTTCGCCGTTAGACTGGCCAGAAGCACATTGGGCTGTTTTGGCAGCAAACATTTTATGGTCTCGCCTTAGAGAATGTTAACTCTTGCAGTACCAGTGGCAGTGCACAAGACCAATGTATTTAAAATACAAAGTAACTCCACCGAAAAGAAGATTGTGCGTCCTTTAAGATTTACTATGCTACATTGATAAGAAGAAGCATTGATAACAGCCTGCGTGGTTGTGGGCAGAAGTGCATCACCGCGCCACTTTATTTTCCATAGACCCCTACATAAATTGTATCTTAACAAAGCATTTTGCAGTTGTAATATCAAGTCAAAACAAATCTTGTTATTAATATTTGAGTATAGCAGAATCTGAACGAAACACATTTTCCTGTATGCTCTACAGTAAGGAAAGGTCAATCTTCAACGCATTTTACATTTTTTATATGTTTACTGTGTTACCCGTTAAATATTATGTTTTCACAAATAATAGCTTGTTTTAGAGGCACCTGTTGCCAACTCATAATTTTCTTGGAACATAATTTAAAAGAAAAACCCGTCCATGTGTCAGTGTATAGTTCTTGCTTGATGATGCATGTAATTCCTATGATATTCTGAATGGCATGTGCTAATTATTTATTACAATAGCTCATCTTTTATAGCTGCACAATTACAAAAGAAAGGTTGTAATTACTTATAATAGAAATGTCTCGTTTTTGTTTAAAATGAGTGTGGGAGGAAATAAAGCATACTTGAATACAATATAAGGAAGCTGATACAGTTAAAATTCTTACAACTTCAGACTAAATAACTTTGAAGGCTAACTGTATACGAGAACTGGCAATGCTATTTAGGACGTTTTTTATTCTTTTTTTTTTAAATATTTTTGATGCATAAGTAAAGCGTTAAACTTGCAACATTGTTTTATTGATTTAGAGGAGGCATAGGCTATCGAAGGGTCCGGGCGTCACTTGTTACTTTCTGAGATGTCTTCCGTGTAAGACATAACCAAAACATTGGAGGTATTTGGTATCTTGTTATAATTACTAATAATGAAAGGCGCTATGTACGAATAAGACCATTTTGGAGCAGAAAATGTGTTTTTTTTTTATGCATTGCACCGGGTTTCAGTGCACAGTTATGTTGCAGAATATTACAAACCACCTGGTAAATTCCATAACACGGATCAAAGGGATGCACAGAAATTTTAGAGAAGCCTCACTGATGTTTTGTCATCTAGAACCACCATATTTCCCTGATTTGAGTCCTTGGGTCTTTGAGTTGGCTTGTCTTGTCATTTCAGTAATGACAGAACTGCAGAGACTGGGGTCTGGATGTCATAGGGGGCCGCTTGTGTAGGAGGATAACCCATCCAAATTAAATTCATTGGAGAAAAACAGAACTTCCTTAAACCTATGAGTGCCGGAAAGAGAGCAGGGCCAGGGTACCGCTCTCCAAATTGGTCATGTGATCGCTCCATCACTGATGATGTAATGGATGGGAGGGGTTATCCCCCTTCCATCCGCATCACTTCAGATCATGTCCTGAACGTAGCTATGTGTATGACATCTTGTGGAGCTCAGGGCAGGGGCGTAGCTATAGCCCGGGCAAAGCCGGGGGGCCCGCACTCTTGGGGGGCCCTACTCTCTCCCCCCTGTAGAGACAGGCAGGGGGAGATGGTATGCAGTGGCAGGCCCCGTCAAACAGAGCCCGGAAGAGGAATCAGCAAGGCTGGGGAGGAGAGCCCTCTAGCAGTCCGACTGGGAAGTCTTTATAACTGAGGATGAGGAGGGTGGAGAGCTGGTGAGGGGGAGCTAATGATGAGGAGGGGTGAGAGCTGATGTGGGGGAGCTGATGATGATGAGGGGGGAGAGCTGGTGAGGAGAGCTGAAGATGATGAGGGGAGAGAGCTGGTGAGGGGAGCTGAAGATGATGAGGGGGGAGAGCTGGTGAGGGAGCGGATGATGAGGAGGAAGGGGGAGAGCTGGTGTGGGGGAGCTGATGATGTTGAGGGGGGAGAGCTGGTGAGGGGGAGCTCATGATGATGAGGGGGGAAAGCTAGTGAGGGGGAGCTGATTATTAGAGAGAGGATCAGGGAGAGGATGGGGGAGGGATAAAAAAAATTACAGTCAGTATTAGTATTAATGGGGCCCTGAAAATATTTTTGCCCGGGGGCCTGGCCATATCTAGCTATGCAACTGGCTCAGGGGGTTAAAAAGGATTCAAATGTAAATATTAACAAAATATATGTGAGATCTATCAATGGGTTAATAAGAGATTAACATAAAGAAAGATTTTTGACAGCAGCTCACCTTTAAATGTGAATGTATTTTTAGTCCATGGATAATATTATTATATACCATATAAGTGCCAGATGGGGAGCAACATATTTCTTTGCAATGCATGGCAACCTCTTGTTTTACACGAGCCTTCTAATAAAAAGATAATACATGTTTCTTCAATAATTTGTTTCGTGAAATATAAATATTAGAACTTCCACGTAAATCTAACAATGGACATATCCAAGGCCTAAACAGAACGAAGTATGGATTTTGTGATTAGAAATATCACGTGCATTGGAGTGGCATCCAACGTTATTCCCAGTGAAGCCATTAGAGAACATCAGTCTGAATACCTGTGAATATCTCCTGACCTTGTCGTGTCCTTCAGATCGAAGGTATGGGGCTCATGCCCACCCAGGTTCTGCAAAATCATTTGTTCTGTCTCAGTTTGTTCGTGAATTCCTCTTTAAGGCAATTCAACCTGTTTAATTATTTCTCCTTTATGGATATCTTAATTAGTCTAATCCTGACTGGTCCGTTTCCAATGTTCCTGCTGGCACAGTATGATTTCAATTAACAGTCTGCTTTAGCACTGGAAATGCCCTTGCTTACATAAAAAAAATAGTGCTATTTTGGATGCAATCTCTTCCTTTCTCTTCTTTTTATTCCTGTTAATCTGTTGACTTTATGGGGCTTTTTAGAAGGATCTTAGGTTCCTTCATTGCAATCAGCACCATCATTTGTTTAAAACATTTGTAACACAATTTTCTTGGAAAATGTTCCAATACAATTGATTGTCGCAGTTAGAAATGTTAGTGGTTTTGGTCCATCCATGTGGTTGTTTCATGCAACCTACAAGGCACAGTATGCCCGGCCTAAATAGATTCCCTCAATTGTACATTACATTGATATAAAACAGAGGAGAGCAGTTAAAACACACAGCATATCAGGTGCTTTCTGCAAGATGTGTATCTCTGATTACATTTCTCTCTGTTAATGGGGCTTAGAAAGGTTTTTGTGCCCTCTGTAAATCTTTGGCGAAGTGAAGACAATAAGCACATACTGTGGATGTCAATGTAGAGTTAGAAATAGATTTAAACAAAATCAGTTATAAACAAAAATCCCATCACACTAGCCTGATTATGGTCTTATACTGCATATAATCCTCACTACAAACACATTTCCTTGCAGCATTGAGGAAATGGGGTAAAAGCACCTTTATTTAGCTATTGTTGTAGTCAAGGTTGTGTTTGCTCATCACGGAAACACTGAGCATTTTGCTTTTATTTGTTGACATGTGACATGTTAATGGTGGCACGTCTTTCTTCTCTTGTGGCCGGAATTACCCACGGTTTCTATGAATGTTTTCCTGATAAATGCAGCTATCGAAGAATGCAGTGGGATGAGTGCTCGTCCCTACAGTTTGTCAGTGATGGTTAGCTAGACCATTACAGTCATATCTGTATCCATTCTCTATGACCCGAGCTCAGGGTTTAACTCTCTCACTGCTCAAAACACTTTGACTATACTGCACCGCAAAGGATTCATTTCCCAGAGAACGGGATCGTTCAGGGATAACGAGATACATGATATTTTGCATTCTACATCATGAGTACAGCAAATAAAAATACCACTTATGAGCACTTCTCAGACATGTCCACAAACCTGCCTTTCCCTAGCAAACAATGCTTCCGCTGCAGCCAGGGATTGTGGGAATGACATGCAGATGAGCCCTCACAATGTGTAAATGATGAGCTACTTAAGCTAGATTTCTTAATTTATATCTGAGTTATGGCTTTCCTCCCGAGGAGGCGCCGTTCGTTCATCCGGTGATAGGTTTAGGGAGAAGAGTCCATTGAATTATTGCTGGTTTGTGTGATGGACATTCAGTGAGGTCTCCAATTATCTGCTATCAATTCAAGATCTGGCAAGTCAAAACCCTTTTTGCTTAATTTAGTAAAAATCTGTTCATTTGCTTGGAGAAGGGGAAGGCAGCTTCACAACTTACTAACTGTGGATCTGTGAGGTCTGTAGCCTCGATTCTCTAAACTCCAATAAACTTGAGATAATATCACACCTGGTGAAGAAAAAAACCCAATGTGTGTTTTTTAACTCACAAATATCTCTTTATTCACTAACAATTCATTTTCATTCAATCTGTGCGTTTTTAAAAAAAAATACATTAAATTCTGCGGTAATGTAACATGAGTTAAAAATCTAGTCACAATTAAGTTAAAGAAAAAATGTCCAAAGGCCGAGGTAACCGCAGATCCCACAAGTCCTAACTTCTTATTTAATTCTTTAAGAGATGCAGGAGGAATTCAGCTCATAGGACACGGTGGGGGTTAATAAAGCGTTAAGCAAGCACATGATGGACATCTGCCCGTGTAAGAGGTCCCGAGCTCAGCATGCAAGGAGGAAGGGGAATGTGGAAGGAAGCCCGCACCGCTGCTAGAGGAAGTGGAAAGTGATTGATAGCTGATAAAGGCAGCAGGCAGCAATCTGAATCTCAGGCACCCATCTCCTCACTCGACGCCCACTCGTACCAACCTGCAGCCGGGTCCATGTACCTCGGCTCGGCTCACAACTAAAGACCACCGAGGGCACATCACAAGAGGGCTTGCGAGATTACATCAGATGCCGCTGCATGCATCAAACATTTGTTTTATCTTTTAGAGATGAATGTTTCCTACCCTTCTGTTCCTGTTCACAGGTACAGTAACTATAACAATGCTTTTATTCATCTTTTTCCTGTTTACTCCTTTAGGTGCCTTCTCAGTGTTCTGCAGGACAGCCCAGCATTGAAGGGTGTAAGGTATGTTAACCATTTCTTTACAAGTCCAGTGGGTACATTGCACAGACCCAGCCAGAGGTGCCCACTTGCTGTAGCCATCGCCCAGTATGTGCCCAAGCGGCAGTACTATATTCTGAAACTCACAATGAAATCATCCTAAAATCTCAATGAACACTAGGTCTGTAAAATTAGGATGTGGTACACACCAGCGGTGTAACAATCTTCCAAATGAAGGAAGTGGTCAGTATGTACTGCAGCGTGTACTGTAAGAATATGGTGAATACCACCATTAAGTAACTGGCCTAACATGTTTTAGTATAACAATGTATTGTTATATGCGGCTGGACTAATGCAGCTGCAATAAATCAATTCCTTAAACATTTAAGCATTTCGCGTATTTTCTCATGCATACAGTACCATAGTCTCCCAGATGCAAAACTGGGCCAAAATCATGCACAAAACTGTATGTTTACCGGGGAAACAAAAGAATCCATTTCTTAAATAAAGTGCTATTTTTGCAATGGTTTTGCCCAAGTTTTGAAGAAGAATTTGGTGTACAGACCTTCTAGCCACCATTCTGCATCTTGAGTTTCATGTAGATAGAGGGATTTGGCAACAACACAGGGCTATGTTTTAAAGTCTCATTTTAAATGTGGAGCAAAAAATTTACCATAAAATAAATCATCCCACTGAAAGTAGCGGCCAATTTAGAGTTGTTTAACGATAGTGGAAACTCATTCTGTGCATTGGTTTACACATATTAAATAGACCGGTCTAAGGGTCCACTTTAGAGTTGAATTAATGGTTGCTCTTAATTTAAGACCTTTTCTTAATTATGTGCCTATAGGGACCAGGTGCAAACCAAAAAATACTATAGGAAGCAGTTTGCATTTTGAGCTTTGCAATTTACAATTGCTGCTCTATTGATGCAGATGCTGCCTGGGAGTGAGATATATTCTTAAGGCCAGAAAAGAATAGAAAATAGTATTATTATATATTCCAATTATCCTGCGTATCAAACGTGAGTTTCTCTTCCCCTTTGTTCCCTCGGTCAATGCGCTGAGCGCCGACAGCGTGTTTCCTCGGTCAGTGCGCTGAGCGCCGACAGCGTGTTTCCTCGGTCAGTGCGCTGAGCGCCGGCAGCGTGTTTCCTCGGTCAGTGCGCTGAGCGCCGGCAGCGTGTTTCCTCGGTCAGTGGGCTGAGCGCCGGCAGCGTGTTTCCTCGGTCAGTGCGCTGAGCGCCGGCAGCGTGTTTCCTCGGTCAGTGCGCTGAGCGCCGGCAAAGTGTTTCCTCGGTCAGTGGGCTGAGCGTCGGCAGCGTGTTTCCTCGGTCAGTGCGCTGAGCGCCGGCAGCGTGTTTCCTCGGTCAGTGCGCTGAGCGCCGGCAGCGTGTTTCCTCGGTCAGTGGGCTGAGCGCCTGCAGCGTGTTTCCTCGGTCAGTAGGCTTAGCGCCGGCAGCGTGTTTCCTCGGTCAGTGCGCTGAGCGCCGGCAGCGTGTTTCCTCGGTCAGTGCGCTGAGCGCCTGCAGCGTGTTTCCTCGGTCAGTGCGCTGAGCGCCGGCAGCGTGTTTCCTCGGTCACTGCGCTGAGCGCCGGCAGCGTGTTTCCTCAGTCAGTGCGCTGTGCGCCGGCAGCGTGTTTCCTCGGTCACTGCGCTGAGCGCCGGCAGCGTGTTTCCTCGGTCAGTGCACTGAGCGCCGGCAGCGTGTTTCCTCGGTCAGTGGGCTGAGCGCCGGCAGCGTGTTTCCTTGGTCAGTGCGCTGAGTGCCGGCAGCGTGTTTCCTCGGTCAGTACGCTGAGCGCCGGCAGCGTGTTTCCTCGGTCAGTGCGCTGAGCGCCGGCAGCGTGTTTCCTTGGTCAGTGCGCTGAGTGCCGGCAGCGTGTTTCCTCGGTCAGTGCGCTGAGCGCCAGCAGCGTGTTTCCTCGGTCAGTGCGCTGAGCGCCGGCAGCGTGTTTCCTTGGTCAGTGCGCTGAGCGCCGGCAGCGTGTTTCCTCGGTCAGTGCGCTGAGCGCCGGCAGCGTGTTTCCTCGGTCAGTGCGCTGAGCGCCTGCAGCGTGTTTCCTCGGTCAGTGCGCTGAGCGCCGGCAGCGTGTTTCCTCGGTCACTGCGCTGAGCGCCGGCAGCGTGTTTCCTCAGTCACTGCGCTGAGCGCCGGCAGCGTGTTTCCTCGGTCAGTGCACTGAGCGCCGGCAGCGTGTTTCCTCGGTCAGTGGGCTGAGCGCCGGCAGCGTGTTTCCTTGGTCAGTGCGCTGAGTGCCGGCAGCGTGTTTCCTCGGTCAGTACGCTGACCGCCGGCAGCGTGTTTCCTCGGTCAGTGCGCTGAGCGCCGGCAGCGTGTTTCCTTGGTCAGTGCGCTGAGTGCCGGCAGCGTGTTTCCTCGGTCAGTGCGCTGAGCGCCGGCAGCGTGTTTCCTCGGTCAGTGCGCTGAGCGCCGGCAGCGTGTTTCCTTGGTCAGTGCGCTGAGTGCCGGCAGCGTGTTTCCTCGGTCAGTGCGCTGAGCGCCGGCAGCGTGTTTCCTCGGTCAGTGCGCTGAGCGCCGGCAGCGTGTTTCCTTGGTCAGTGCGCTGAGCGCCGGCAGCGTGTTTCCTCGGTCAGTGCGCTGAGCGCCGGCAGCGTGTTTCCTTGGTCAGTGCGCTGAGCGCCGGCAGCGTGTTTCCTCGGTCAGTGCGCTGAGTGCCGGCAGCGTGTTTCCTCGGTCAGTGCGCTGAGCGCCGGCAGCGTGTTTCCTCGGTCAGTGCGCTGAGCGCCGGCAGCGTGTTTCCTTGGTCAGTGCGCTGAGCGCCGGCAAAGTGTTTCCTCGGTCAGTGGGCTGAGCGCCGGCAGCGTGTTTCCTCGGTCAGTGCGCTGAGCGCCGGCAGCATGTTTCCTCGGTCAGTGCGCTGATCGCTGGCAGCGTATTTCCTCGGTCACTGCGCTGAGCGCCGGCAGCGTGTGTCCTCAGTCAGTGCGCTGAGCGCCGGCTGCGTGTTTCCTCGGTCACTGCGCTGAGCGCCGGCAGCGTGTTTCCTCGGTCAGTGCACTGAGCGCCAGCAGCGTGTTTCCTCGGTCAGAGCGCTGAGCGCCGGCAGCGTGTTTCCTCGGTCAGTGCACTGAGCGCCGGCAGCGTGTTTCCTCGGTCAGTGCGCTGAGCGCCGGCAGCGTGTTTCCTCGGTCAGTGGGCTCAGCGCCGGCAGCGTATTTCCTCGGTCAGAGCGCTAAGTGCTGGCAGCGTGTTTCCTCGGTCAGTGGGCTGAGCGCCGGCAGCGTATTTCCTCGGTCAGTACGCTGAGCGCCGGCAGCGTGTTTCCTCGGTCAGTGCACTGAGCGCCGGCAGCGTGTTTCCTCGGTCAGTGCGCTGAGCGCCGGCAGCGTGTTTCCTCGGTCAGTGCACTGAGCGCCGGCAGCGTGTTTCCTCGGTCAGTGCGCTGAGCGCCGGCAGCGTGTTTCCTCGGTCAGTGGGCTGAGCACCGGCAGCGTGTTTCCTCGGTCACTGCGCTGAGCGCCGGCAGCGTGTTTCCTCGGTCAGTGCGCTGAGCGCCGGCAGCGTGTTTCCTCGGTCAGTGGGCTGAGCGCCGGCAGCGTGTTTCCTCGGTCTGTGCGCTGAGCACCGGCAGCGTGTTTCCTCGGTCACTGCGCTGAGCGCCGGCAGCGTGTTTCCTCGGTCAGTGCGCTGAGCGCCGGCAGCGTGTTTCCTCGGTCAGTGGGCTGAGCGCCGGCAGCGTGTTTCCTCGGTCAGTGCGCTGAGCGCCGGCAGCGTGTTTCCTCGGTCAGTGCGCTGAGCGCCGGCAGCGTGTTTCCTCGGTCAGTGCGCTGAGCGCCGGCAGCGTGTTTCCTCGGTCAGTGCGCTGAGCGCCGGCAGCGTGTTTCCTCGGTCACTGCGCTGAGCGCCGGCAGCGTGTTTCCTCGGTCAGTGCGCTGAGCGCCGGCAGCGTGTTTCCTCGGTAGGTGGGCTGAGCGCCGGCAGCGTGTTTCCTCGGTCAGTGCGCTGAGCGCCGGCAGCGTGTTTCCTCGGTCAGTGCGCTGAGCGCCGGCAGCGTGTTTCCTCGGTCAGTGCGCTGAGCGCCGGCAGCGTGTTTCCTCGGTCAGTGCGCTGAGCGCCGGCAGCGTGTTTCCTCGGTCAGTGCGCTGAGCGCCGGCAGCGTGTTTCCTCGGTCAGTGCGCTGAGCGCCGGCAGCGTGTTTCCTCGGTCAGTGCGCTGAGCGCCAGCAGCGTGTTTCCTCGGTCAGTGCGCTGAGCGCCGGCAGCGTGTTTCCTCGGTCAGTGCGCTGAGCGCCAGCAGCATGTTTCCTCGGTCAGAGCGCTGAGCGCCGGCAGCGTGTTTCCTCGGTCAGTGCGCTGAGCGCCGGCAGCGTGTTTCCTCGGTCAGTGGGCTCAGCGCCGGCAGCGTGTTTCCTCGGTCAGTGCGCTGAGCGCCGGCAGCGTGTTTCCTTGGTCACTGCGCTGAGCGCCGGCAGCGTGTTTCCTTGGTCACTGCGCTGAGCGCCGGCAGCGTATTTCCTCGGTCAGTGCACTGAGCGCCGGCAGCGTGTTTGAGCGCCGGCAGCGTGTTTCCTCGGTCAGTGCGCTGAGCGCCGGCAGCGTGTTTCCTCGGTCAGTGCACTGAGCGCCGGCAGCGTGTTTCCTCGGTCACTGCGCTGAGCACCGGCAGCGTGTTTCCTCGGTCAGTAGGCTGAGCGCCGGCAGCGTGTTTCCTCGGTCAGAAGGCTGAGCGCCGGCAGCGTGTTTCCTCGGTCAGTGCGCTGAGCGCCAGCAGCATGTTTCCTCGGTCAGAGCGCTGAGCGCCGGCAGCGTGTTTCCTCGGTCAGTGCGCTGAGCGCCGGCAGCGTGTTTCCTCGGTCAGTGGGCTCAGCGCCGGCAGCGTGTTTCCTCGGTCAGTGCGCTGAGCGCCGGCAGCGTGTTTCCTTGGTCACTGCGCTGAGCGCCGGCAGCGTGTTTCCTTGGTCACTGCGCTGAGCGCCGGCAGCGTGTTTCCTCGGTCAGTGCACTGAGCGCCGGCAGCGTGTTTGAGCGCCGGCAGCGTGTTTCCTCGGTCAGTGCGCTGAGCGCCGGCAGCGTGTTTCCTCGGTCAGTGCACTGAGCGCCGGCAGCGTGTTTCCTCGGTCACTGCGCTGAGCACCGGCAGCGTGTTTCCTCGGTCAGTAGGCTGAGCGCCGGCAGCGTGTTTCCTCGGTCAGAAGGCTGAGCGCCGGCAGCGTGTTTCCTCGGTCAGTGCGCTGAGCGCCGGCAGCGTGTTTCCTCGGTCAGTGCGCTGAGCGCCGGCAGCGTGTTTCCTTGGTCAGTGCGCTGAGCGCCGGCAGCGTGTTTCCTCGGTCAGTGCGCTGAGCGCCGGCAGTGTGTTTCCTTGGTCAGTGCGCTGAGCGCCGGCAGCGTGTTTCCTCGGTCAGTGCGCTGAGTGCCGGCAGCGTGTTTCCTCGGTCAGTGCGCTGAGCGCCGGCAGCGTGTTTCCTCGGTCAGTGCGCTGAGCGCCGGCAGCGTGTTTCCTCGGTCAGTGCGCTGAGCGCCGGCAAAGTGTTTCCTCGGTCAGTGGGCTGAGCGCCGGCAGCGTGTTTCCTCGGTCAGTGCGCTGAGCGCCGGCAGCATGTTTCCTCGGTCAGTGCGCTGATCGCTGGCAGCGTATTTCCTCGGTCACTGCGCTGAGCTACGGCAGCGTGTGTCCTCAGTCAGTGCGCTGAGCGCCGGCAGCGTGTTTCCTCGGTCACTGCGCTGAGCGCCGGCAGCGTGTCTCCTCGGTCAGTGCACTGAGCGCCAGCAGCGTGTTTCCTCGGTCAGAGCGCTGAGCGCCGGCAGCGTGTTTCCTCAGTCAGAGCGCTGAGCGCCGGCAGCGTGTTTCCTCGGTCAGTGCGCTGAGCACCGGCAGCGTGTTTCCTCGGTCACTGCGCTGAGCGCCGGCAGCGTGTTTCCTCGGTCAGTAGGCTGAGCGCCGGCAGCGTGTTTCCTCGGTCAGTGGGCTCTGCGCCCGCAGCGTGTTTCCTCGGTCAGAACGCTGAGCGCCGGCAGCGTGTTTCCTCGGTCAGTGCGCTGAGCGCCGGCAGCGTATTTCCTCGGTCAGTACGCTGAGTGCCGGCAGCGTGTTTCCTCGGTCAGTGGGCTGAGCGCCGGCAGCGTGTTTCCTCGGTCAGTGCGCTGAGCGCCGGCAGCATGTTTCCTCGGTCAGTGCGCTGATCGCTGGCAGCGGGTTTCCTCAGTCAGTGCGCTGAGCGCCGGCAGCGTGTTTCCTCGGTCACTGCGCTGAGCGCCGGCAGCGTGTTTCCTCGGTCAGTGCACTGAGCGCCGGCAGCGTGTTTCCTCGGTCAGTGCGCTGAGCGCCAGCAGTGTGTTTCCTCGGTCACTGCGCTGAGCACCGGCAGCGTGTTTCCTCGGTCAGTGCGCTGAGCACCGGCAGCGTGTTTCCTCGGTCAGTGCGCTGGGCGCCGGCAGCGTGTTTCCTCGGTCACTGCGCTGAGCACCGGCAGCGTGTTTCCTCGGTCAGTGGGCTCAGCGCCGGCAGCGTGTTTCCTCGGTCAGAGCGCTGAGCGCCGGCAGCGTGTTTCCTCGGTCAGTGCGCTGAGCGCCGGCAGCGTATTTCCTCGGTCAGTACGCTGAGCGCCGGCAGCGTGTTTCCTCGGTCAGTGCGCTGAGCGCCGGCAGCGTGTTTCCTCGGTCAGTGCACTGAGCGCCGGCAGCGTGTTTCCTCGGTCAGTGCGCTGAGCGCCGGCAGCGTGTTTCCTCGGTCAGTGCGCTGAGCGCCGGCAGCGTGTTTCCTCGGTCAGTGCGCTGAGCGCCGGCAGCGTGTTTCCTCGGTCAGTGCGCTGAGCGCCGGCAGCATGTTTCCTCGGTCAGAGCGCTGAGCGCCGGCAGCGTGTTTCCTCGGTCAGTGCGCTGAGCGCCGGCAGCGTATTTCCTCGGTCAGTGGGCTCAGTGCCGGCAGCGTGTTTCCTCGGTCAGTGCGCTGAGCGCCGGCAGCGTGTTTCCTCGGTCAGTGCGCTGAGCGCCGGCAGCGTGTTTCCTCGGTCAGTGCGCTGAGCGCCGGCAGCGTGTTTCCTCGGTCAGTGCACTGAGCGCCGGCAGCGTGTTTCCTCGGTCACTGCGCTGAGCACCGGCAGCGTGTTTCCTCGGTCAGTAGGCTGAGCGCCGGCAGCGTGTTTCCTCGGTCAGTGGGCTCAGCGCCGGCAGCGTGTTTCCTCGGTCAGAGCGCTGAGCGCCGGCAGCGTATTTCCTCGGTCAGTACGCTGAGCGCCGGCAGCGTGTTTCCTCGGTCAGTGCGCTGAGCGCCGGCAGCGTGTTTCCTCGGTCAGTGGGCTGAGCGCCAGCAGCGTGTTTCCTCGGTCAGTGCGCTGAGCGCCGGCAGCGTGTTTCCTCGGTCAGTGCGCTGAGCGCCGGCAGCGTGTTTCCTCGGTCAGTGCGCTGAGCGCCGGCAGCGTGTTTCCTCGGTCAGTGGGCTCAGCGCCGGCAGCGTGTTTCCTCGGTCAGAGCGCTAAGTGCTGGCAGCGTGTTTCCTCGGTCAGTGGGCTGAGCGCCGGCAGCGTATTTCCTCGGTCAGTACGCTGAGCGCCGGCAGCGTGTTTCCTCGGTCAGTGCACTGAGCGCCGGCAGCGTGTTTCCTCGGTCAGTGCGCTGAGCGCCGGCAGCGTGTTTCCTCGGTCAGTGCACTGAGCGCCGGCAGCGTGTTTCCTCGGTCAGTGCGCTGAGCGCCGGCAGCGTGTTTCCTCGGTCAGTGGGCTGAGCACCGGCAGCGTGTTTCCTCGGTCACTGCGCTGAGCGCCGGCAGCGTGTTTCCTCGGTCAGTGCGCTGAGCGCCGGCAGCGTGTTTCCTCGGTCAGTGGGCTGAGCGCCGGCAGCGTGTTTCCTCGGTCTGTGCGCTGAGCACCGGCAGCGTGTTTCCTCGGTCACTGCGCTGAGCGCCGGCAGCGTGTTTCCTCGGTCAGTGCGCTGAGCGCCGGCAGCGTGTTTCCTCGGTCAGTGGGCTGAGCGCCGGCAGCGTGTTTCCTCGGTCAGTGCGCTGAGCGCCGGCAGCGTGTTTCCTCGGTCAGTGCGCTGAGCGCCGGCAGCGTGTTTCCTCGGTCAGTGCGCTGAGCGCCGGCAGCGTGTTTCCTCGGTCAGTGCGCTGAGCGCCGGCAGCGTGTTTCCTCGGTCAGTGCGCTGAGCGCCGGCAGCGTGTTTCCTCGGTCAGTGCGCTGAGCGCCGGCAGCGTGTTTCCTCGGTCAGTGCGCTGAGCGCCGGCAGCGTGTTTCCTCGGTCAGTGCGCTGAGCGCCGGCAAAGTGTTTCCTCGGTCAGTGGTCTGAGCGCCAGCAGCATGTTTCCTCGGTCAGAGCGCTGAGCGCCGGCAGCGTGTTCCCTCGGTCAGTGCGCTGAGCGCCGGCAGCGTGTTTCCTCGGTCAGTGGGCTCAGCGCCGGCAGCGTGTTTCCTCGGTCAGTGCGCTGAGCGCCGGCAGCGTGTTTCCTTGGTCACTGCGCTGAGCGCCGGCAGCGTGTTTCCTTGGTCACTGCGCTGAGCGCCGGCAGCGTATTTCCTCGGTCAGTGCACTGAGCGCCGGCAGCGTGTTTCCTCGGTCACTGCGCTGAGCACCGGCAGCGTGTTTCCTCGGTCAGTGCACTGAGCACCGGCAGCGTGTTTCCTCGGTCAGTGCGCTGAGCGCCGGCAGCGTGTTTCCTCGGTCAGTGCACTGAGCGCCGGCAGCGTGTTTCCTCGGTCACTGCGCTGAGCACCGGCAGCGTGTTTCCTCGGTCAGTAGGCTGAGCGCCGGCAGCGTGTTTCCTCGGTCAGTAGGCTGAGCGCCGGCAGCGTGTTTCCTCGGTCAGTGGGCTCAGCGCCGGCAGCGTGTTTCCTCGGTCAGAGCGCTGAGCGCCGGCAGCGTATTTCCTCGGTCAGTAGGCTGAGCGCCGGCAGCGTGTTTCCTCGGTCAGTAGGCTGAGCGCCGGCAGCGTGTTTCCTCGGTCAGTGCGCTGAGCGCCGGCAGCGTGTTTCCTCGGTCAGTGCACTGAGCGCCGGCAGCGTGTTTCCTCGGTCAGTGCACTGAGCGCCGGCAGCATGTTTCCTCGGTCAGTGGGCTGAGCGCCGGCAGCGTGTTTCCTCGGTCAGTGCGCTGAGCGCCGGCAGCGTGTTTCCTCGGTCAGTGCGCTGAGCGCCGGCAGCGTGTTCCTCGGTCAGTGCGCTGAGCGCCGGCAGCGTGTTTCCTCGGTCAGAGCGCTAAGCGCTGGCAGCGTGTTTCCTCGGTCAGTGGGCTGAGCGCCGGCAGCGTATTTCCTCGGTCAGTACGCTGAGCGCCGGCAGCGTGTTTCCTCGGTCAGTGCACTGAGCGCCGGCAGCGTGTTTCCTCGGTCAGTGCACTGAGCACCGGCAGCGTGTTTCCTCGGTCAGTGCGCTGAGCGCCGGCAGCGTGTTTCCTCGGTCAGTGCGCTGAGCGCCGGCAGCGTGTTTCCTCGGTCAGTGCGCTGAGCGCCGGCAGCGTGTTTCCTCGGTCAGTGCACTGAGCGCCGGGAGCGTGTTTCCTCGGTCAGTGCGCTGAGCGCCGGCAGCGTGTTTCCTCGGTCAGTGCGCTGAGCGCCGGCAGCGTGTTTCCTCGGTCAGTGCGCTGAGCGCCGGCAGCGTGTTTCCTCGGTCAGTGCGCTGAGCGCCGGCAGCGTGTTTCCTCGGTCAGTGCGCTGAGCGCCAGCAGCGTGTTTCCTCGGTCAGTGCGCTGAGCGCCGGCAGCGTGTTTCCTCGGTCAGTGCGCTGAGCGCCGGCAGCGTGTTTCCTCGGTCAGAGCGCTGAGCGCCGGCAGCGTGTTTCCTCGGTCAGTGCGCTGAGCGCCGGCAGCGTGTTTCCTCGGTCAGTGCGCTGAGCGCCAGCAGCATGTTTCCTCGGTCAGAGCGCTGAGCGCCGGCAGCGTGTTTCCTCGGTCAGTGGGCTCAGCGCCGGCAGCGTGTTTCCTCGGTCAGTGCGCTGAGCGCCGGCAGCGTGTTTCCTCGGTCAGTGGGCTCAGCGCCGGCAGCGTGTTTCCTCGGTCAGTGCGCTGAGCGCCGGCAGCGTGTTTCCTTGGTCACTGCGCTGAGCGCCGGCAGCGTATTTACTCGGTCAGTACGCTGAGCGCCGGCAGCGTGTTTCCTCGGTCAGTGGGCTGAGCGCCGACAGCGTGTTTCGTCGGTCAGTGCGCTGAGCGCCGGCAGCGTGTTTCCTCGGTCAGTGCACTGAGCGCCGGCAGCGTGTTTCCTCGGTCAGTGCACTGAGCGCCGGCAGCGTGTTTCCTCGGTCAGTGCGCTGAGCGCCGGCAGCGTGTTTCCTCGGTCAGTGCGCTGAGCGCCAGCAGCGTGTTTCCTCGGTCAGTGCGCTGAGCGCCGGCAGCGTGTTTCCTCGGTCAGTGCGCTGAGTGCCGGCAGCATGTTTCCTCGGTCAGAGCGCTGAGCGCCGGCAGCGTGTTTCCTCGGTCAGTGCGCTGAGCGCCGGCAGCGTATTTCCTCGGTCAGTGAGCTCAGCGCCGGCAGCGTGTTTCCTCGGTCAGTGTGCTGAGCGCCGGCAGCGTGTTTCCTCGGTCAGTGGGCTGAGCACCGGCAGCGTGTTTCCTCGGTCAGTGGGCTCAGCGCCGGCAGCGTGTTTCCTCGGTCAGAGCGCTGAGCGCCGGCAGCGTATTTCCTCGGTCAGTGCGCTAAGCGCCGGCAGCGTATTTCCTCGGTCAGTGCGCTAAGCGCCGGCAGCGTGTTTCCTCGGTCAGAGCGCTGAGCGCCGGCAGCGTGTTTCCTCGGTCAGTGGGCTGAGCGCCGGCAGCGTGTTTCCTCGGTCAGTGCGCAGAGCGCCGGCAGCGTATTTCCTCGGTCAGTGCGCTAAGCGCCGGCAGCGTGTTTCCTCGGTCAGAGCGCTGAGCGCCGGCAGCGTGTTTCCTCGGTCAGTGCGCTGAGCGCCGGCAAAGTGTTTCCTCGGTCAGTGGGCTGAGCGCCGGCAGCGTGTTTCCTCGGTCAGTGCGCTGAGCGCTGGCAGCGTATTTCCTCGGTCACCACGCTGAGCGCCGGCAGCGTGTTTCCTTAGTCAGTGCGCTTAGCGCCGGCAGCGTGTTTCCTCGGTCACTGCGCTGAGCGCCGGCAGCGTGTTTCCTCGGTCAGTGCGCTGAGCGCCGGCAGCGTGTTTCCTCGGTCAGTGCGCTGAGCGCCGGCAGCGTGTTTCCTTGGTCAGTGCGCTGAGCGCCGGCAGCGTGTTTCCTCGGTCAGTGGGCTGAGCGCCGGCAGCGTGTTTCCTCGGTCAGTGCGCTGAGCTCCAGCAGCGTGTTTCCTCGGTCAGAGCGCTGAGCGCCGGCAGCGTGTTTCCTCGGTCAGTGCGCTGAGCACCGGCAGCGTGTTTCCTCGGTCAGTGCGCTGAGCGCCGGCAGCGTGTTTCCTCGGTCAGTGGGCTCAGCGCCGGCAGCGTGTTTCCTCGGTCAGAGCGCTGAGCGCCGGCAGCGTGTTTCCTCGGTCAGTGCGCTGAGCACCAGCAAAGTGTTTCCTCGGTCAGTGGGCTGAGCGTCGGCAGCGTGTTTCCTCGGTCAGTGCGCTGAGCGCCGGCAAAGTGTTTCCTCGGTCAGTGCGCTGAGCGCCGGCAGCGTGTTTCCTCGGTCAGTGCGCTGATCGCTGGCAGCGTATTTCCTCGGTCACTGCGCTGAGCGCCGGCAGCGTGTTTCCTCAGTCAGTGCGCTGAGCGCCGGCAGCGTGTTTCCTCGGACACTGCGCTGAGCGCCGGCAGCTTGTTTCCTCGGTCAGTGCGCTGAGCGCCGGCAGCGTGTTTCCTCGGTCACTGCGCTGAGCACCGGCAGCGTGTTTCCTCGGTCAGTGCGCTGAGCGCCGGCAGCGTGTTTCCTCGGTCACTGCGCTGAGCGCCGGCAGCTTGTTTCCTCGGTCAGTGCGCTGAGCGCCGGCAGCGTGTTTCCTCGGTCAGTGCGCTGAGCGCCGGCAGCGTGTTTCCTCGGTCAGTGCGCTGAGCGCCGTCAGCGTGTTTCCTCGGTCAGTGCGCTGAGCGCCGGCAGCGTGTTTCCTCGGTCATTGCGCTGAGCGCCGGCAGCTTGTTTCCTCGGTCAGTGCGCTGAGCGCCGGCAGCGTGTTTCCTCGGTCAGTGCGCTGAGCGCCGTCAGCGTGTTTACTCGGTCAGTGCGCTGAGCGCCGTCAGCGTGTTTACTCGGTCAGTGCGCTGAGCGCCGGCAGCGTGTTTCCTCGGTCAGTGCGCTGAGTGCTGCCAGCGTGTTTCCTCGGTCAGTGGGCTGAGCGCCGGCAGCGTGTTTCCTCGGTCAGAGCGCTGAGCGCCGGCAGCGTGTTTCCTCGGTCAGTGGGCTCAGCGCCGGCAGCGTGTTTCCTCGGTCAGAGCGCTAAGCGCCGGCAGCGTGTTTCCTCGGTCAGTGGGCTCAGCGCCGGCAGCGTGTTTCCTCGGTCAGTGCGCTGAGCGCCGGCAGCGTGTTTCCTCGGTCAGTGGGCTGAGCACCGGCAGCGTGTTTCCTCGGTCAGTGCGCTGAGCGCCGGCAGCGTGTTTCCTCGGTCAGTGCGCTGAGTGCCGGCAGAGTGTTTCCTCGGTCAGTGGGCTGAGCGCCGGCAGCGTGTTTCCTCGGTCAGAGCGCTGAGCGCCGGCAGCGTGTTTCCTCGTCACTGCGCTGAGCACCGGCAGCGTGTTTCCTCGGTCAGTGCGCTGAGCGCCGGCAGCATCTTTCCTCGGTCAGAGCGCTGAGCACCGGCAGCATATTTCCTCGGTCAGTGGGCTTAGCGCCGGCAGCGTGTTTCCTCGGTCAGTGCGCTGAGCGCCGGCAGCGTATTTCCTCGGTCAGTGCGCTAAGCGCCGGCAGCGTGTTTCCTCGGTCAGAGCGCTGAGCGCCGGCAGCGTGTTTCCTCGGTCAGTGGGCTGAGCGCCGGCAGCGTGTTTCCTCGGTCAGTGCGCTGAGCGCCGGCAGCGTGTTTCCTCGGTCAGTGGGCTCAGCGCCGGCAGCGTGTTTCCTCGGTCAGTGGGCTGAGCGCCGGCAGCGTGTTTCCTCGGTCAGAGCGCTGAGTGCCGGCAGCGTGTTTCCTCGATCAGTGGGCTCAGCGCCAGCAGCGTGTTTCCTCGGTCAGTGCGCTGAGCGCCGGCAGCGTGTTTCCTCGGTCACTGCGCTGAGCACCGGCAGCGTGGTTCCTCGGTCAGTGCGCTGAGCGCCGGCAGCATCTTTCCTCGGTCAGAGCGCTTAGCGCCGGCAGCATGTTTCCTCGGTCAGTGGGCTCAGCGCCGGCAGCGTGTTTCCTCGGTCAGTGCGCTGAGCGCCGGCAGCGTATTTCCTCGGTCAGTGAGCTAAGCGCCGGCAGCGTGTTTCCTCGGTCAGAGCGCTGAGCGCCGGCAGCGTGTTTCCTCGGTCAGTGGGCTGAGCGCCGGCAGCGTGTTTCCTCGGTCAGTGCGCTGAGCGCCGGCAGCGTGTTTCCTCGGTCAGTGGGCTCAGCGCCGGCAGCGTGTTTCCTCGGTCAGTGGGCTGAGCGCCGGCAGTGTGTTTCCTCGGTCAGAGCGCTGAGTGCCGGCACCGTGTTTCCTCGGTCAGTGCGCTGAGCGCCGGCAGCGTGTTTCCTCGGTCAGTGGGCTCAGCGCCGGCAGCGTGTTTCCTCGGTCAGTGCGCTGAGTGCCGGCAGCGTGTTTCCTCGGTCAGTGGGCTGAGCGCCGGCAGCGTGTTTCCTCGGTCAGAGCGCTGAGCGCCGGCAGCGTGTTTCCTCGGTCAGAGCGCTGAGTGCCGGCAGCGTGTTTCCTCGGTCAGTGGGCTCAGCGCCGGCAGCGTGTTTCCTCGGTCAGTGCGCTGAGCGCCGGCAGCGTGTTTCCTCGGTCACTGCGCTGAGCACCGGCAGCGTGTTTCCTCGGTCAGTGCGCTGAGCGCCGGCAGCATCTTTCCTCGGTCAGAGCGCTGAGCGCCGGCAGCATGTTTCCTCGGTCAGTGGGCTCAGCGCCGGCAGCGTGTTTCCTCGGTCAGTGCGCTGAGCGCCGGCAGCGTATTTCCTCGGTCAGTGCGCTAAGCGCCGGCAGCATGTTTCCTCGGTCAGAGCGCTGAGCGCCGGCAGCGTGTTTCCTCGGTCAGTGGGCTGAGCGCCGGCAGCGTGTTTCCTCGGTCAGTGCGCTGAGCGCCGGCAGCGTGTTTCCTCGGTCAGTGGGCTCAGCGCCGGCAGCGTGTTTCCTCGGTCAGTGGGCTGAGCGCCGGCAGCGTGTTTCCTCGGTCAGAGCGCTGAGTGCCGGCACCGTGTTTCCTCGGTCAGTGCGCTGAGCGCCGGCAGCGTGTTTCCTCGGTCAGTGGGCTGAGCGCCGGCAGCGTGTTTCCTCGGTCAGAGCGCTCAGCGCCGGCAGCGTGTTTCCTCGGTCAGTGGGCTCAGCGCCGGCAGCGTGTTTCCTCGGTCAGAGCGCTAAGCGCCGGCAGCGTGTTTCCTCGGTCAGTGGGCTCAGCGCCGGCAGCGTGTTTCCTCGATCAGTGCGCTGAGCGCCGGCAGCGTGTTTCCTCGGTCAGTGGGCTGAGCACCGGCAGCGTGTTTCCTCGGTCAGTGCGCTGAGCGCCGGCAGCGTGTTTCCTCGGTCAGAGCGCTGAGCGCCGGCAGCGTGTTTCCTCGGTCAGAGCGCTGAGTGCCGGCAGCGTGTTTCCTCGGTCAGTGCGCTGAGCGCCGGCAGAGTGTTTCCTCGGTCAGTGGGCTGAGCGCCGGCAGCGTGTTTCCTCGGTCAGAGCGCTGAGTGCCGGCAGCGTGTTTCCTCGGTCAGTGGGCTGAGCGCCGGCAGCGTGTTTCCTCGGTCAGAGCGCTGAGTGCCGGCAGCGTGTTTCCTCAATCAGTGGGCTCAGCGCCGGCAGCGTGTTTCCTCGGTCAGTGCGCTGAGCGCCGGCAGCGTGTTTCCTCGGTCACTGCGCTGAGCACCGGCAGCGTGGTTCCTCGGTCAGTGCGCTGAGCGCCGGCAGCATCTTTCCTCGGTCAGAGCGCTTAGCGCCGGCAGCATGTTTCCTCGGTCAGTGGGCTCAGCGCCGGCAGCGTGTTTCCTCGGTCAGTGCGCTGAGCGCCGGCAGCGTATTTCCTCGGTCAGTGCGCTAAGCGCCGGCAGCGTGTTTCCTCGGTCAGAGCGCTGAGCGCCGGCAGCGTGTTTCCTCGGTCAGTGGGCTGAGCGCCGGCAGCGTGTTTCCTCGGTCAGTGCGCTGAGCGCCGGCAGCGTGTTTCCTCGGTCAGTGGGCTCAGCGCCGGCAGCGTGTTTCCTCGGTCAGTGGGCTGAGCGCCGGCAGTGTGTTTCCTCGGTCAGAGCGCTGAGTGCCGGCACCGTGTTTCCTCGGTCAGTGCGCTGAGCGCCGGCAGCGTGTTTCCTCGGTCAGTGGGCTCAGCGCCGGCAGCGTGTTTCCTCGGTCAGAGCGCTGAGCGCCGGCAGCGTGTTTCCTCGGTCAGAGCGCTGAGTGCCGACAGCGTGTTTCCTCGGTCAGTGGGCTCAGCGCCGGCAGCGTGTTTCCTCGGTCAGTGCGCTGAGCGCCGGCAGCGTGTTTCCTCGGTCACTGCGCTGAGCACCGGCAGCGTGTTTCCTCGGTCAGTGCGCTGAGCGCCAGCAGAATCTTTCCTCGGTCAGAGCGCTGAGCGCCGGCAGCATGTTTCCTCGGTCAGTGGGCTCAGCGCCGGCAGCGTGTTTCCTCGGTCAGTGCGCTGAGCGCCGGCAGCGTATTTCCTCGGTCAGTGCGCTAAGCGCCGGCAGCATGTTTCCTCGGTCAGAGCGCTGAGCGCCGGCAGCGTGTTTCCTCGGTCAGTGGGCTGAGCGCCGGCAGCGTGTTTCCTCGGTCAGTGCGCTGAGCGCCGGCAGCGTGTTTCCTCGGTCAGTGGGCTCAGCGCCGGCAGCGTGTTTCCTCGGTCAGTGGGCTGAGCGCCGGCAGCGTGTTTCCTCGGTCAGAGCGCTGAGTGCCGGCACCGTGTTTCCTCGGTCAGTGCGCTGAGCGCCGGCAGCGTGTTTCCTCAGTCAGTGCGCTGAGCGCCGGCAGCGTGTTTCCTCGGTCAGTGCGCTGAGTGCCGGCAGCGTGTTTCCTCGGTCAGTGGGCTGAGCGCCGGCAGCGTGTTTCCTCGGTCAGAGCGCTGAGCGCCGGCAGCGTGTTTCCTCGGTCAGTGGGCTCAGCGCCGGCAGCGTGTTCCCTCGGTCAGAGCGCTAAGCGCCGGCAGCGTGTTTCCTCGCTCAGTGGGCTCAGCGCCGGCAGCGTGTTTCCTCGATCAGTGCGCTGAGCGCCGGCAGCGTGTTTCCTCGGTCAGTGGGCTGAGCACCGGCAGCGTGTTTCCTCGGTCAGTGCGCTGAGTGCCGGCAGCGTGTTTCCTCGGTCAGAGCGCTGAGCGCCGGCAGCGTGTTTCCTCGGTCAGAGCGCTGAGTGCCGGCAGCGTGTTTCCTCGGTCAGTGCGCTGAGCGCCGGCAGAGTGTTTCCTCGGTCAGTGGGCTGAGCGCCGGCAGCGTGTTTCCTCGGTCAGAGCGCTGAGTGCCGGCAGCGTGTTTCCTCGGTCACTGCGCTGAGCACCGGCAGCGTGTTTCCTCGGTCAGAGCGCTAAGCGCCGGCAGCGTGTTTCCTCGGTCAGTGGGCTCAGCGCCGGCAGCGTGTTTCCTCGGTCAGTGCGCTGAGCGCCGGCAGCGTGTTTCCTCGGTCAGTGGGCTGAGCACCGGCAGCGTGTTTCCTCGGTCAGTGCGCTGAGCGCCGGCAGCGTGTTTCCTCGGTCAGAGCGCTTAGCGCCGGCAGCGTGTTTCCTCGGTCAGAGCGCTGAGTGCCGGCAGCGTGTTTCCTCGGTCAGTGCGCTGAGCGCCGGCAGAGTGTTTCCTCGGTCAGTGGGCTGAGCGCCAGCAGCGTGTTTCCTCGGTCAGAGCGCTGAGCGCCGGCAGCGTGTTTCCTCGGTCACTGCGCTGAGCACCGGCAGCGTGTTTCCTCGGTCAGTGCGCTGAGCGCCGGCAGCATCTTTCCTCGGTCAGAGCGCTGAGCGCCGGCAGCATGTTTCCTTGGTCAGTGGGCTCAGCGCCGGCAGCGTGTTTCCTCGGTCAGAGCGCTAAGCGCCGGCAGCGTGTTTCCTCGGTCAGTGGGCTCTGCGCCGGCAGTGTGTTTCCTCGGTCAGTGCGCTAAGCGCCGGCAGCGTGTTTCCTCGGTCAGAGCGCTGAGCGCCGGCAGCGTGTTTCCTCGGTCAGTGGGCTGAGCGCCGGCAGCGTGTTTCCTCGGTCAGTGCGCTGAGCGACGGCAGCGTGTTTCCTCGGTCAGTGGGCTCAGCGCCGGCAGCGTGTTTCCTCGGTCAGTGGGCTGAGCGCCGGCAGCGTGTTTCCTCGGTCAGAGCGCTGAGTGCCGGCACCGTGTTTCCTCGGTCAGTGCGCTGAGCGCCGGCAGCGTGTTTCCTCGGTCACTGCGCTGAGCACCGGCAGCGTGTTTCCTCGGTCAGTGCGCTGAGCGCCGGCAGCATCTTTCCTCGGTCAGAGCGCTGAGCGCCGGCAGCATGTTTCCTCGGTCAGTGGGCTCAGCGCCGGCAGCGTGTTTCCTCAGTCAGTGCGTTGAGCGCCGGCAGCGTATTTCCTCGGTCAGTGCGCTAAGCGCCGGCAACGTGTTTCCTCGGTCAGAGCGCTGAGCGCCGGCAGCGTGTTTCCTCGGTCAGTGCGCTGAGCGCCGGCAGCGTGTTTCCTCGGTCAGAGCGCTGAGCGCCGGCAGCGTGTTTCCTCGGTCAGAGCGCTGAGTGCCGGCAGCGTGTTTCCTCGGTCAGTGCACTGAGCGCCGGCAGAGTGTTTCCTCGGTCAGTGGGCTGAGCGCCGGCAGCGTGTTTCCTCGGTCAGAGCGCTGAGCGCTGGCAGCGTGTTTCCTCGGTCAGAGCGCTGAGCGCCGGCAGCGTGTTTCCTCGGTCACTGCGCTGAGCACCGGCAGCGTGTTTCCTCGGTCAGTGCGCTGAGCGCCGGCAGCATCTTTCCTCGGTCAGAGCGCTGAGCGCCGGCAGCAAGTTTCCTCGGTCAGTGGGCTCAGCGCCGGCAGCGTGTTTCCTCGGTCAGAGCGCTAAGCGCCGGCAGCGTGTTTCCTCGGTCAGTGGGCTCAGCGCCGGCAGCGTGTTTCCTCGGTCAGTGCGCTGAGCGCCGGCAGCGTGTTTCCTCGGTCAGTGGGCTGAGCACCGGCAGCGTGTTACCTCGGTCAGAGCGCTGAGCGCTGGCAGCGTGTTTCCTCGGTCAGAGCGCTGAGCGCCGGCAGCGTGTTTCCTCGGTCAGAGCGCTGAGTGCCGGCAGCGTGTTTCCTCGGTCAGTGCACTGAGCGCCGGCAGAGTGTTTCCTCGGTCAGTGGGCTGAGCGCCGGCAGCGTGTTTCCTCGGTCAGAGCGCTGAGCGCCGGCAGCGTGTTTCCTCGGTCAGAGCGCTGAGCGCCGGCAGCGTGTTTCCTCGGTCACTGCGCTGAGCACCGGCAGCGTGTTTCCTCGGTCAGTGCGCTGAGCGCCGGCAGCATCTTTCCTCGGTCAGAGCGCTGAGCGCCGGCAGCAAGTTTCCTTGGTCAGTGGGCTCAGCGCCGGCAGCGTGTTTCCTCGGTCAGAGCGCTAAGCGCCGGCAGCGTGTTTCCTCGGTCAGTGGGCTCAGCGCCGGCAGCGTGTTTCCTCGGTCAGTGCGCTGAGCGCCGGCAGCGTGTTTCCTCGGTCAGTGGGCTGAGCACCGGCAGCGTGTTACCTCGGTCAGAGCGCTGAGCGCCGGCAGCGTGTTTCCTCGGTCAGAGCGCTGAGTGCCGGCAGCGTGTTTCCTCGGTCAGTGCGCTGAGCGCCGGCAGAGTGTTTCCTCGGTCAGTGGGCTGAGCGCCGGCAGCGTGTTTCCTCGGTCAGAGCGCTGAGCGCCGGCAGCGTGTTTCCTCGGTCACTGCGCTGAGCACCGGCAGCGTGTTTCCTCGGTCAGTGCGCTGAGCGCCGGCAGCATCTTTCCTCGGTCAGAGCGCTAAGCACCGGCAGCATGTTTCCTCGGTCAGTGGGCTCAGCGCCGGCAGCGTGTTTCCTCGGTCAGAGCGCTGAGCGCCGGCAGCGTGTTTCCTCGGTCACTGCGCTGAGCACCGGCAGCGTGTTTCCTCGGTCAGTGCGCTGAGCGCCGGCAGCGTGTTTCCTCGGTCAGTAGGCTGAGCGCCGGCAGCGTGTTTCCTCGGTCAGTGGGTTCAACGCCGGCAGCGTGTTTCCTCGGTCAGAGCGCTGAGCGCCGGCAGCGTGTTTCCTCGGTCAGTGCGCTGAGCGCCGGCAGCGTATTTCCTCGGTCAGTGCGCCAAGTGCCGGCAGCGTGTTTCCTCGGTCAGAGCGCTGAGCGCCGGCAGCGTGTTTCCTCGGTCACTGCGCTGAGCACCGGCAGCGTGTTTCCTCGGTCAGTGCGCTGAGCGCCGGCAGCGTGTTTCCTCGGTCAGTAGGCTGAGCGCCGGCAGCGTGTTTCCTCGGTCAGTGGGTTCAACGCCGGCAGCGTGTTTCCTCGGTCAGAGCGCTGAGCGCCGGCAGCGTGTTTCCTCGGTCAGTGCGCTGAGTGTCGGCAGCGTATTTCCTCGGTCAGTGCGCCAAGTTCCGGCAGCATGTTTCCTCGGTCAGAGCGCTGAGCGCCGGCAGCGTGTTTCCTCGGTCAGTGGGCTGAGCGCTGGCAGCGTGTTTCCTCGGTCAGTGCGCTGAGCGCCGGCAGCGTGTTTCCTCGGTCAGTGGGCTCAGCGCCGGCAGCGTGTTTCCTCGGTCAGAGCGCTGAGCGCCGGCAGCGTGTTTCCTCGGTCAGTGGGCTGAGCGCCGGCAGCGTGTTTCTTCGGTCAGTGCGCTGAGCGCCGGCAGCGTGTTTCCTCGGTCAGTGGGCTGAGCGCCGGCAGCGTGTTTCCTTGGTCAGTGCGCTGAGCGCCAACAGCGTGTTTCCTCGGTCAGTGCGCTGAGCGCCGGCAGCGTGTTTCCTCGGTCAGAGCGCTGAGTGCCGGCAGCGTGTTTCCTCGGTCAGTGCACTGAGCGCCGGTAGAGTGTTTCCTCGGTCAGTGCGCTGAGCGCCGGCAGCGTGTTTCCTCGGTCAGTGCACTGAGCGCCGGCAGAGTGTTTCCTCGGTCAGTGGGCTGAGCGCCGGCAGCGTGTTTCCTCAATCAGTGTGCTGAGCGCCGGCAGCATCTTTCCTCGGTCAGAGCGCTGAGCGCCGGCAGCGTGTTTCCTCGGTCAGTGGGCTGAGCGCCGGCAGCGTGTTTCCTCGGTCAGTGGGCTGAGCGCCGGCAGCGTGTTTCCTCGGTCAGAGCGCTGAGCGCCGGCAGCGTGTTTCCTCGGTCAGAGCGCTGAGCGCCGGCAGCGTGTTTCCTCGGTCACTGCGCTGAGCACCGGCAGCGTGTTTCCTCGGTCAGTGCGCTGAGCGCCGGCAGCATCTTTCCTCGGTCAGAGCGCTGAGCGCCGGCAGCAAGTTTCCTCGGTCAGTGGGCTCAGCGCCGGCAGCGTGTTTCCTCGGTCAGAGCGCTAAGCGCCGGCAGCGTGTTTCCTCGGTCAGTGGGCTCAGCGCCGGCAGCGTGTTTCCTCGGTCAGTGGGCTCAGCGCCGGCAGCGTGTTTCCTCGGTCAGTGCGCTGAGCGCCGGCAGCGTGTTACCTCGGTCAGAGCGCTGAGCGCCGGCAGCGTGTTTCCTCGGTCAGAGCGCTGAGTGCCGGCAGCGTGTTTCCTCGGTCAGTGCGCTGAGCGCCGGCAGAGTGTTTCCTCGGTCAGTGGGCTGAGCGCCGGCAGCGTGTTTCCTCGGTCAGAGCGCTGAGCGCCGGCAGCGTGTTTCCTCGGTCACTGCGCTGAGCACCGGCAGCGTGTTTCCTCGGTCAGTGCGCTGAGCGCCGGCAGCATCTTTCCTCGGTCAGAGCGCTGAGCGCCGGCAGCATGTTTCCTCGGTCAGTGGGCTCAGCGTCGGCAGCGTGTTTCCTCGGTCAGAGCGCTGAGCGCCGGCAGCGTGTTTCCTCGGTCACTGCGCTGAGCACCGGCAGCGTGTTTCCTCGGTCAGTGCGCTGAGCACCGGCAGCGTGTTTCCTCGGTCAGTGCGCTGAGCGCCGGCAGCGTGTTTCCTCGGTCAGTAGGCTGAGCGCCGGCAGCGTGTTTCCTCGGTCAGTGGGTTCAACGCCGGCAGCGTGTTTCCTCGGTCAGAGCGCTGAGCGCCGGCAACGTGTTTCCTCGGTCAGTGCGCTGAGCTCCGGCAGCGTATTTCCTCGGTCAGTGCGCCAAGTGCCGGCAGCGTGTTTCCTCGGTCAGAGCGCTGAGCGCCGGCAGCGTATTTCCTCGGTCACTGCTCTGAGCACCGGCAGCGTGTTTCCTCGGTCAGTGCGCTGAGCGCCGGCAGCGTGTTTCCTCGGTCAGTAGGCTGAGCGCCGGCAGCGTGTTTCCTCGGTCAGTGGGTTCAACGCCGGCAGCGTGTTTCCTCGGTCAGAGCGCTGAGCGCCGGCAGCGTGTTTCCTCGGTCAGTGCGCTGAGCGTCGGCAGCGTATTTCCTCGGTCAGTGCGCCAAGTGCCGGCAGCGTGTTTCCTCGGTCAGAGCGCTGAGCGCCGGCAGCGTGTTTCCTCGGTCAGTGGGCTGAGCGCCGGCAGCGTGTTTCCTCGGTCAGTGCGCTGAGCGCCGGCAGCGTGTTTCCTCGGTCAGTGGGCTCAGCGCCGGCAGCGTGTTTCTTCGGTCAGTGCGCTGAGCGCCGGCAGCGTGTTTCCTCGGTCAGTAGGATGAGCGCTGGCGGCATGTTTCCTCGGTCAGTGGGCTGAGCGCCGGCAGCGTGTTTCCTTGGTCAGTGCGCTGAGCGCCAACAGCGTGTTTCTCGGTCAGTGCGCTGAGCGCCGGCGGCGTGTTTCCTCGGTCAGTGGGCTGAGCGCCGGCAGCGTGTTTCCTCGGTCAGTGCGCTGAGCGCCGGCAGCGTGTTTCCTCGGTCAGTGCGCTGAGCGCCGGCAGCGTGTTTCCTCGGTCAGTGCGCTTAGCGCCGGCAGCGTGTTTCCTCGGTCAGTGCGCTGAGTGCTGGCAGCGTGTTTCCTCGGTCAGTAGGCTGAGCGCCGGCAGCGTGTTTCCTCGGTCAGTGCGCTGAGCGCCGGCAGCGTGTTTCCTCGGTCAGTGCGCTGAGCGCCGGCAGCGTGTTTCCTCGGTCAGTAGGCTCAGCGCTGGCGGCGTGTTTCCTCGGTCACTGCGCTGAGTGCCGGCAGCATCTTTCCTCGGTGAGTGCGCTGAGCGCCGGCAGCGTGTTTCCTCGGTCAGTGCGCTGAGCGCCGGCAGCGTGTTTCCTCGGTCACTGCGCTGAGCGCCGGCAGCGTGTTTCCTCGGTCAGTGCACTGAGCGCCGGCAGCTTGTTTCCTCGGTCAGTGCGCTGAGCGCCGGCAGCGTGTTTCCTCGGTCACTGCGCTGAGCACCGGCAGCGTGTTTCCTCGGTCAGTGCGCTGAGCGCCGGCAGCGTGTTTCCTCGGTCACTGCGCTGAGCGCCGGCAGCTTTTTTCCTCGGTCAGTGCGCTGAGCGCCGGCAGCGTGTTTCCTCGGTCACTGCGCTGAGCGCCGGCAGCGTGTTTCCTCGGTCAGTGCACTGAGCGCCGGCAGCTTGTTTCCTCGGTCAGTGCGCTGAGCGCCGGCAGCGTGTTTCCTCGGTCACTGCGCTGAGCACCGGCAGCGTGTTTCCTCGGTCAGTGCGCTGAGCGCCGGCAGCGTGTTTCCTCGGTCACTGCGCTGAGCGCCGGCAGCTTTTTTCCTCGGTCAGTGCGCTGAGCGCCGGCAGCGTGTTTCCTCGGTCAGTGCGCTGAGCGCCGGCAGCGTGTTTCCTCGGTCACTGCACTGAGCACCGGCAGCGTGTTTCCTCGGTCAGTGCGCTGAGCGCCGGCAGCGTGTTTCCTCGGTCACTGCGCTGAGCGCCGGCAGCTTTTTTCCTCGTCAGTGCGCTGAGCGCCGGCAGCGTGTTTCCTCGGTCACTGCGCTGAGCGCCGGCAGCGTGTTTCCTCGGTCAGTGCACTGAGCGCCGGCAGCTTGTTTCCTCGGTCAGTGCGCTGAGCGCCGGCAGCGTGTTTCCTCGGTCACTGCGCTGAGCACCGGCAGCGTGTTTCCTCGGTCAGTGCGCTGAGCGCCGGCAGCGTGTTTCCTCGGTCACTGCGCTGAGCGCCGGCAGCTTTTTTTCTCGGTCAGTGCGCTGAGCGCCGGCAGCGTGTTTCCTCGGTCAGTGCGCTGAGCGCCGGCAGCGTGTTTCCTCGGTCAGTGCGCTGAGCGCCGTCAGCGTGTTTCCTCGGTCAGTGCGCTGAGCGCCGGCAGCGGGTTTCCTCGGTCAGTGGGCTGAGCGCCGGCAGCGTGTTTCCTCGGTCAGAGGGCTGAGCGCCGGCAGCGTGTTTCCTCGGTCAGAGCGCTGAGCGCCGGCAGCGGGTTTCCTCGGTCAGAGCGCTGAGCGCCGGCAGCGTGTTTCCTCGGTCAGTGGGCTGAGTGCCGGCAGCGTGTTTCCTCGGTCAGAGCGCTAAGCGCCGGCAGCGTGTTTCCTCGGTCAGTGGGCTCAGCGCCGGCAGCGTGTTTCCTCGGTCAGTGCGCTGAGCGCCGGCAGCGTGTTTCCTCGGACAGTGGGCTGAGCACCGGCAGCGTGTTTCCTCGGTCAGTGGGCTGAGCGCCGGCAGCGTGTTTCCTCGGTCAGTGCGCTGAGCGCCGGCAGCGTGTTTCCTCGGTCAGTGGGCTCAGCGCCGGCAGCGTGTTTCCTCGGTCAGTGCGCTGAGCGCCGGCAGCGTGTTTCCTCGTTCAGTGGGCTGAGCGCCGGCAGCGTGTTTCCTCGGTCAGAGCGCTGAGCGCCGGCAGCGTGTTTCCTCGGTCACTGCGCTGAGCACCGGCAGCGTGTTTCCTCGGTCAGTGCGCTGAGCGCCGGCAGCGTGTTTCCTCGGTCAGAGCGCTGAGCGCTAGCAGCGTGTTTCCTCGGTCAGTGGGCTGAGCGCCGGCAGCGTGTTTCCTCGGTCAGTGCGCTGAGCGCCGGCAGCGTGTTTCCTCGGTCAGTGGGCTCAGCGCCGGCAGCGTGTTTCCTCGGTCAGTGCGCTGAGCGCCAGCAGCGTGTTTCCTCGGTCAGTAGGATGAGCACTGGTGGCGTGTTTCCTCGGTCAGTGGGCTGAGCGCCGGCAGCGTGTTTCCTTGGTCAGTGCGCTGAGCGCCAACAGCGTGTTTCTCGGTCAGTGCGCTGAGCGCCGGCGGCGTGTTTCCTCGGTCAGTGGGCTGAGCGCCGGCAGCGTGTTTCCTCGGTCAGTGCGCTGAGCGCCGGCAGCGTGTTTCCTCGGTCAGTGAGCTGAGCGCCGGCAGCGTGTTTCCTCGGTCAGTGGGCTGAGCGCCGGCAGCGTGTTTCCTCGGTCAGTGCGCTGAGCGCCGGCAGCGTGTTTCCTCGGTCAGTGCGCTTAGCGCCGGCAGTGTGTTTCCTCGGTCAGTGCGCTGAGTGCTGGCAGCGTGTTTCCTCGGTCAGTAGGCTGAGCGCCGGCAGCGTGTTTCCTCGGTCAGTGCGCTGAGCGCCGGCAGCGTGTTTCCTCGGTCAGTGCGCTGAGCGCCGGCAGCGTGTTTCCTCGGTCAGTAGGCTGAGCGCTGGCGGCGTGTTTCCTCGGTCACTGCGCTGAGCGCCGGCAGCATCTTTCCTCGGTGAGTGCGCTGAGCGCCGGCAGTGTGTTTCCTCGGTCAGTGCGCTGAGCGCCGGCAGCGTGTTTCCTCGGTCACTGCGCTGAGCGCCGGCAGCGTGTTTCCTCGGTCAGTGCACTGAGCGCCGGCAGCGTGTTTCCTCGGTCAGTGCGCTGAGCGCCGGCAGCGTGTTTCCTCGGTCACTGCGCTGAGCACCGGCAGCGTGTTTCCTCTGTCATTGCGCTGAGCGCCGGCAGCGTGTTTCCTCGGTCACTGCGCTGAGCGCCGGCAGCTTGTTTCCTCGGTCAGTGCGCTGAGCGCCGGCAGCGTGTTTCCTCAGTCAGTGCGCTGAGCGCCGTCAGCGTGTTTCCTCGGTCAGTGCGCTGAGCGCCGTCAGCGTGTTTCCTCGGTCAGTGCGCTGAGCGCCGTCAGCGTGTTTCCTCGGTCAGTGCGCTGAACGCCGGCAGCGTGTTTCCTCAGTCAGTGCGCTGAGCGCCGTCAGCGTGTTTCCTCGGTCAGTGCGCTGAGCGCCGTCAGCGTGTTTCCTCGGTCAGTGCGCTGAGCGCCGGCAGCGGGTTTCCTCGGTCAGTGCGCTGAGCGACGGCAGCGGGTTTCCTCGGTCAGTGCGCTGAGCGCCGGCAGCGTGTTTCCTTGGTCAGAGCGCTGAGTGCCGGCAGCGTGTTTCCTCGGTCAGAGCGCTGAGCGCCGGCAGCGTGTTTCCTCGGTCAGTGCGCTGAGCGCTGGCAGCGTGTTTCCTCGGTCAGAGCGCTGAGCGCTAGCAGCGTGTTTCCTCGGTCAGTGGGCTGAGCGCCGGCAGCGTGTTTCCTCGGTCAGTGCGCTGAGCGCTGGCAGCGTGTTTCCTCGGTCAGTGGGCTCAGCGCCGGCAGCGTGTTTCCTCGGTCAGTGCGCTGAGCGCCGGCAGCGTGTTTCCTCGGTCAGTAGGATGAGCACTGGTGGCGTGTTTCCTCGGTCAGTGGGCTGAGCGCCGGCAGCGTGTTTCCTTGGTCAGTGCGCTGAGCGCCAACAGCGTGTTTCTCGGTCAGTGCGCTGAGCGCCGGCGGCGTGTTTCCTCGGTCAGTGGGCTGAGCGCCGGCAGCGTGTTTCCTCGGTCAGTGCGCTGAGCGCCGGCAGCGTGTTTCCTCGGTCAGTGAGCTGAGCGCCGGCAGCGTGTTTCCTCGGTCAGTGGGCTGAGCGCCGGCAGCGTGTTTCCTTGGTCAGTGCGCTGAGCGCCGGCAGCGTGTTTCCTCGGTCAGTGCGCTTAGCGCCGGCAGTGTGTTTCCTCGGTCAGTGCGCTGAGTGCTGGCAGCGTGTTTCCTCGGTCAGTAGGCTGAGCGCCGGCAGCGTGTTTCCTCGGTCAGTGCGCTGAGCGCCGGCAGCGTGTTTCCTCGGTCAGTGCGCTGAGCGCCGGCAGCGTGTTTCCTCGGTCAGTAGGCTGAGCGCTGGCGGCGTGTTTCCTCGGTCACTGCGCTGAGCGCCGGCAGCATCTTTCCTCGGTGAGTGCGCTGAGCGCCGGCAGTGTGTTTCCTCGGTCAGTGCGCTGAGCGCCGGCAGCGTGTTTCCTCGGTCACTGCGCTGAGCGCCGGCAGCGTGTTTCCTCGGTCAGTGCACTGAGCGCCGGCAGCGTGTTTCCTCGGTCAGTGCGCTGAGCGCCGGCAGCGTGTTTCCTCGGTCACTGCGCTGAGCACCGGCAGCGTGTTTCCTCGGTCAGTGCGCTGAGCGCCGGCAGCGTGTTTCCTCGGTCACTGCGCTGAGCGCCGGCAGCTTGTTTCCTCGGTCAGTGCGCTGAGCGCCGGCAGCGTGTTTCCTCGGTCAGTGCGCTGAGCGCCGTCAGCGTGTTTCCTCGGTCAGTGCGCTGAGCGCCGTCAGCGTGTTTCCTCGGTCAGTGCGCTGAGCGCCGGCAGCGGGTTTCCTCGGTCAGTGCACTGAGCGACGGCAGCGGGTTTCCTCGGTCAGTGCGCTGAGCGCCGGCAGCGTGTTTCCTTGGTCAGTGCGCTGAGCGCCGGCAGCGTGTTTCCTTGGTCAGAGCGCTGAGTGCCGGCAGCGTGTTTCCTCGGTCAGAGCGCTGAGCGCCGGCAGCGTGTTTCCTCGGTCAGTGCGCTGAGCGCTGGCAGCGTGTTTCCTCGGTCAGTGCGCTGAGTGCCGGCAGCGTGTTTCCTCGGTCAGTGGGCTGAGCGCCGGCAGCGTGTTTCCTCGGTCAGAGGGCTGAGCGCCGGCAGCGTGTTTCCTCGGTCAGAGCGCTGAGCGCCGGCAGCGTGTTTCCTCGGTCAGAGCGCTGAGTGCCGGCAGCGTGTTTCCTCGGTAAGTGGGCTGAGTGCCGGCAGCGTGTTTCCTCGGTCAGAGCGCTAAGCGCCGGCAGCGTGTTTCCTCGGTCAGTGGGCTCAGCGCCGGCAGCGTGTTTCCTCGGTCAGTGCGCTGAGCGCCGGCAGCGTGTTTCCTCGGTCAGTGGGCTGGGCACCGGCAGCGTGTTTCCTCGGTCAGTGCGCTGAGCGCCGGCAGCGTGTTTCCTCGGTCAGAGCGCTGAGCGCCGGCAGCGTGTTTCCTCGGTCAGAGCGCTGAGCGCCGGCAGCGTGTTTCCTCGGTCAGTGCGCTGAGCGCCGGCAGAGTGTTTCCTCGGTCAGTGGGCTGAGCGCCGGCAGCGTGTTTCCTCGGTCAGAGCGCTGAGCGCCGGCAGCGTGTTTCCTCGGTCACTGCGCTGAGCACCGGCAGCGTGTTTCCTCGGTCAGTGCGCTGAGTGCCGGCAGCGTGTTTCCTCGGTCAGTGCGCTGAGCGCCGGCAGCGTGTTTCCTCGGACAGTGGGCTGAGCACCGGCAGCGTGTTTCCTCGGTCAGTGGGCTGAGCGCCGGCAGCGTGTTTCCTCGGTCAGTGCGCTGAGCGCCGGCAGCGTGTTTCCTCGGTCAGTGGGCTCAGCGCCGGCAGCGTGTTTCCTCGGTCAGTGCGCTGAGCGCCGGCAGCGTGTTTCCTCGTTCAGTGGGCTGAGCGCCGGCAGCGTGTTTCCTCGGTCAGAGCGCTGAGCGCCGGCAGCGTGTTTCCTCGGTCACTGCGCTGAGCACCGGCAGCGTGTTTCCTCGGTCAGTGCGCTGAGCGCCGGCAGCGTGTTTCCTCGGTCAGAGCGCTGAGCGCTAGCAGCGTGTTTCCTCGGTCAGTGGGCTGAGCGCCGGCAGCGTGTTTCCTCGGTCAGTGCGCTGAGCGCCGGCAGCGTGTTTCCTCGGTCAGTGGGCTCAGCGCCGGCAGCGTGTTTCCTCGGTCAGTGCGCTGAGCGCCAGCAGCGTGTTTCCTCGGTCAGTAGGATGAGCACTGGTGGCGTGTTTCCTCGGTCAGTGGGCTGAGCGCCGGCAGCGTGTTTCCTTGGTCAGTGCGCTGAGCGCCAACAGCGTGTTTCTCGGTCAGTGCGCTGAGCGCCGGCGGCGTGTTTCCTCGGTCAGTGGGCTGAGCGCCGGCAGCGTGTTTCCTCGGTCAGTGCGCTGAGCGCCGGCAGCGTGTTTCCTCGGTCAGTGAGCTGAGCGCCGGCAGCGTGTTTCCTCGGTCAGTGGGCTGAGCGCCGGCAGCGTGTTTCCTCGGTCAGTGCGCTGAGCGCCGGCAGCGTGTTTCCTCGGTCAGTGCGCTTAGCGCCGGCAGTGTGTTTCCTCGGTCAGTGCGCTGAGTGCTGGCAGCGTGTTTCCTCGGTCAGTAGGCTGAGCGCCGGCAGCGTGTTTCCTCGGTCAGTGCGCTGAGCGCCGGCAGCGTGTTTCCTCGGTCAGTGGGCTGAGCGCCGGCAGCGCGTTTCCTCGGTCAGTAGGCTGAGCGCTGGCGGCGTGTTTCCTCGGTCACTGCGCTGAGCGCCGGCAGCATCTTTCCTCGGTGAGTGCGCTGAGCGCCGGCAGTGTGTTTCCTCGGTCAGTGCGCTGAGCGCCGGCAGCGTGTTTCCTCGGTCACTGCGCTGAGCGCCGGCAGCGTGTTTCCTCGGTCAGTGCACTGAGCGCCGGCAGCGTGTTTCCTCGGTCAGTGCGCTGAGCGCCGGCAGCGTGTTTCCTCGGTCACTGCGCTGAGCACCGGCAGCGTGTTTCCTCGGTCAGTGCGCTGAGCGCCGGCAGCGTGTTTCCTCGGTCACTGCGCTGAGCGCCGGCAGCTTGTTTCCTCGGTCAGTGCGCTGAGCGCCGGCAGCGTGTTTCCTCAGTCAGTGCGCTGAGCGCCGTCAGCGTGTTTCCTCGGTCAGTGCGCTGAGCGCCGTCAGCGTGTTTCCTCGGTCAGTGCGCTGAGCGCCGTCAGCGTGTTTCCTCGGTCAGTGCGCTGAGCGCCGGCAGCGTGTTTCCTCAGTCAGTGCGCTGAGCGCCGTCAGCGTGTTTCCTCGGTCAGTGCGCTGAGCGCCGTCAGCGTGTTTCCTCGGTCAGTGCGCTGAGCGCCGGCAGCGGGTTTCCTCGGTCAGTGCGCTGAGCGACGGCAGCGGGTTTCCTCGGTCAGTGCGCTGAGCGCCGGCAGCGTGTTTCCTTGGTCAGTGCGCTGAGCGCCGGCAGCGTGTTTCCTTGGTCAGAGCGCTGAGTGCCGGCAGCGTGTTTCCTCGGTCAGAGCGCTGAGCGCCGGCAGCGTGTTTCCTCGGTCAGTGCGCTGAGCGCTGGCAGCGTGTTTCCTCGGTCAGAGCGCTGAGCGCTAGCAGCGTGTTTCCTCGGTCAGTGGGCTGAGCGCCGGCAGCGTGTTTCCTCGGTCAGTGCGCTGAGCGCCGGCAGCGTGTTTCCTCGGTCAGTGGGCTCAGCGCCGGCAGCGTGTTTCCTCGGTCAGTGCGCTGAGCGCCGGCAGCGTGTTTCCTCGGTCAGTAGGATGAGCACTGGTGGCGTGTTTCCTCGGTCAGTGGGCTGAGCGCCGGCAGCGTGTTTCCTTGGTCAGTGCGCTGAGCGCCAACAGCGTGTTTCTCGGTCAGTGCGCTGAGCGCCGGCGGCGTGTTTCCTCGGTCAGTGGGCTGAGCGCCGGCAGCGTGTTTCCTCGGTCAGTGCGCTGAGCGCCGGCAGCGTGTTTCCTCGGTCAGTGAGCTGAGCGCCGGCAGCGTGTTTCCTCGGTCAGTGGGCTGAGCGCCGGCAGCGTGTTTCCTCGGTCAGTGCGCTGAGCGCCGGCAGCGTGTTTCCTCGGTCAGTGCGCTTAGCGCCGGCAGTGTGTTTCCTCGGTCAGTGCGCTGAGTGCTGGCAGCGTGTTTCCTCGGTCAGTAGGCTGAGCGCCGGCAGCGTGTTTCCTCGGTCAGTGCGCTGAGCGCCGGCAGCGTGTTTCCTCGGTCAGTGCGCTGAGCGCCGGCAGCGTGTTTCCTCGGTCAGTAGGCTGAGCGCTGGCGGCGTGTTTCCTCGGTCACTACGCTGAGCGCCGGCAGCATCTTTCCTCGGTGAGTGCGCTGAGCGCCGGCAGTGTGTTTCCTCGGTCAGTGCGCTGAGCGCCGGCAGCGTGTTTCCTCGGTCACTGCGCTGAGCGCCGGCAGCGTGTTTCCTCGGTCAGTGCACTGAGCGCCGGCAGCGTGTTTCCTCGGTCAGTGCGCTGAGCGCCGGCAGCGTGTTTCCTCGGTCACTGCGCTGAGCACCGGCAGCGTGTTTCCTCGGTCAGTGCGCTGAGCGCCGGCAGCGTGTTTCCTCGGTCACTGCGCTGAGCGCCGGCAGCTTGTTTCCTCGGTCAGTGCGCTGAGCGCCGGCAGCGTGTTTCCTCGGTCAGTGCGCTGAGCGCCGTCAGCGTGTTTCCTCGGTCAGTGCGCTGAGCGCCGTCAGCGTGTTTCCTCGGTCAGTGCGCTGAGCGCCGGCAGCGGGTTTCCTCGGTCAGTGCGTGAGCGACGGCAGCGGGTTTCCTCGGTCAGTGCGCTGAGCGCCGGCAGCGTGTTTCCTTGGTCAGTGCGCTGAGCGCCGGCAGCGTGTTTCCTTGGTCAGAGCGCTGAGTGCCGGCAGCGTGTTTCCTCGGTCAGAGCGCTGAGCGCCGGCAGCGTGTTTCCTCGGTCAGTGCGCTGAGCGCTGGCAGCGTGTTTCCTCGGTCAGTGCGCTGAGTGCCGGCAGCGTGTTTCCTCGGTCAGTGGGCTGAGCGCCGGCAGCGTGTTTCCTCGGTCAGAGGGCTGAGCGCCGGCAGCGTGTTTCCTCGGTCAGAGCGCTGAGCGCCGGCAGCGTGTTTCCTCGGTCAGAGCGCTGAGTGCCGGCAGCGTGTTTCCTCGGTAAGTGGGCTGAGTGCCGGCAGCGTGTTTCCTCGGTCAGAGCGCTAAGCGCCGGCAGCGTGTTTCCTCGGTCAGTGGGCTCAGCGCCGGCAGCGTGTTTCCTCGGTCAGTGCGCTGAGCGCCGGCAGCGTGTTTCCTCGGTCAGTGGGCTGAGCACCGGCAGCGTGTTTCCTCGGTCAGTGCGCTGAGCGCCGGCAGCGTGTTTCCTCGGTCAGAGCGCTGAGCGCCGGCAGCGTGTTTCCTCGGTCAGAGCGCTGAGCGCCGGCAGCGTGTTTCCTCGGTCAGTGCACTGAGCGCCGGCAGAGTGTTTCCTCGGTCAGTGGGCTGAGCGCCGGCAGCGTGTTTCCTCGGTCAGAGCGCTGAGCGCCGGCAGCGTGTTTCCTCGGTCACTGCGCTGAGCACCGGCAGCGTGTTTCCTCGGTCAGTGCGCTGAGTGCCGGCAGCGTGTTTCCTCGGTCAGTGGGCTGAGCGCCGGCAGCGTGTTTCCTCGGTCAGTGCGCTGAGCGCCGGCTGCGTGTTTCCTCGGTCAGTGCGCTGAGGGACGGCAGCGTGTTTCCTCGGTCAGTGCGCTGAGCGCCGGCAGCGTGTTTCCTCGTTCAGTGGGCTGAGCGCCGGCAGCGTGTTTCCTCGGTCAGAGCGCTGAGCGCCGGCAACGTGTTTCCTCGGTCACTGCGCTGAGCACCGGCAGCGTGTTTCCTCGGTCAGTGCGCTGAGCGCCGGCAGCGTGTTTCCTCGGTCAGTGCGCTTAGCGCCGGCAGTGTGTTTCCTCGGTCAGTGCGCTGAGTGCTGGCAGCGTGTTTCCTCGGTCAGTAGGCTGAGCGCCGGCAGCGTGTTTCCTCGGTCAGTGCGCTGAGCGCCGGCAGCGTGTTTCCTCGGTCAGTGCGCTGAGCGCCGGCAGCGTGTTTCCTCGGTCAGTAGGCTGAGCGCTGGCGGCGTGTTTCCTCGGTCACTGCGCTGAGCGCCGGCAGCATCTTTCCTCGGTGAGTGCGCTGAGCGCCGGCAGTGTGTTTCCTCGGTCAGTGCGCTGAGCGCCGGCAGCGTGTTTCCTCGGTCACTGCGCTGAGCGCCGGCAGCGTGTTTCCTCGGTCAGTGCACTGAGCGCCGGCAGCGTGTTTCCTCGGTCAGTGCGCTGAGCGCCGGCAGCGTGTTTCCTCGGTCACTGCGCTGAGCACCGGCAGCGTGTTTCCTCGGTCAGTGCGCTGAGCGCCGGCAGCGTGTTTCCTCGGTCACTGCGCTGAGCGCCGGCAGCTTGTTTCCTCGGTCAGTGCGCTGAGCGCCGGCAGCGTGTTTCCTCAGTCAGTGCGCTGAGCGCCGTCAGCGTGTTTCCTCGGTCAGTGCGCTGAGCGCCGTCAGCGTGTTTCCTCGGTCAGTGCGCTGAGCGCCGTCAGCGTGTTTCCTCGGTCAGTGCGCTGAGCGCCGGCAGCGTGTTTCCTCATTCAGTGCGCTGAGCGCCGTCAGCGTGTTTCCTCGGTCAGTGCGCTGAGCGCCGTCAGCGTGTTTCCTCGGTCAGTGCGCTGAGCGCCGGCAGCGGGTTTCCTCGGTCAGTGCGCTGAGCGACGGCAGCGGGTTTCCTCGGTCAGTGCGCTGAGCGCCGGCAGCGTGTTTCCTTGGTCAGTGCGCTGAGCGCCGGCAGCGTGTTTCCTTAGTCAGAGCGCTGAGTGCCGGCAGCGTGTTTCCTCGGTCAGAGCGCTGAGCGCCGGCAGCGTGTTTCCTCGGTCAGTGCGCTGAGCGCTGGCAGCGTGTTTCCTCGGTCAGAGCGCTGAGCGCTAGCAGCGTGTTTCCTCGGTCAGTGGGCTGAGCGCCGGCAGCGTGTTTCCTCGGTCAGTGCGCTGAGCGCCGGCAGCGTGTTTCCTCGGTCAGTGCGCTGAGCGCCGGCAGCGTGTTTCCTCGGTCAGTAGGATGAGCACTGGTGGCGTGTTTCCTCGGTCAGTGGGCTGAGCGCCGGCAGCGTGTTTCCTTGGTCAGTGCGCTGAGCGCCAACAGCGTGTTTCTCGGTCAGTGCGCTGAGCGCCGGCGGCGTGTTTCCTCGGTCAGTGGGCTGAGCGCCGGCAGCGTGTTTCCTCGGTCAGTGCGCTGAGCGCCGGCAGCGTGTTTCCTCGGTCAGTGAGCTGAGCGCCGGCAGCGTGTTTCCTCGGTCAGTGGGCTGAGCGCCGGCAGCGTGTTTCCTCGGTCAGTGCGCTGAGCGCCGGCAGCGTGTTTCCTCGGTCAGTGCGCTTAGCGCCGGCAGTGTGTTTCCTCGGTCAGTGCGCTGAGTGCTGGCAGCGTGTTTCCTCGGTCAGTAGGCTGAGCGCCGGCAGCGTGTTTCCTCGGTCAGTGCGCTGAGCGCCGGCAGCGTGTTTCCTCGGTCAGTGCGCTGAGCGCCGGCAGCGTGTTTCCTCGGTCAGTAGGCTGAGCGCTGGCGGCGTGTTTCCTCGGTCACTGCGCTGAGCGCCGGCAGCATCTTTCCTCGGTGAGTGCGCTGAGCGCCGGCAGTGTGTTTCCTCGGTCAGTGCGCTGAGCGCCGGCAGCGTGTTTCCTCGGTCACTGCGCTGAGCACCGGCAGCGTGTTTCCTCGGTCAGTGCACTGAGCGCCGGCAGCGTGTTTCCTCGGTCAGTGCGCTGAGCGCCGGCAGCGTGTTTCCTCGGTCACTGCGCTGAGCACCGGCAGCGTGTTTCCTCGGTCAGTGCGCTGAGCGCCGGCAGCGTGTTTCCTCGGTCACTGCGCTGAGCGCCGGCAGCTTGTTTCCTCGGTCAGTGCGCTGAGCGCCGGCAGCGTGTTTCCTCGGTCAGTGCGCTGAGCGCCGGCAGCGTGTTTCCTCGGTCAGTGCGCTGAGCGCCGTCAGCGTGTTTCCTCGGTCAGTGCGCTGAGCGCCGTCAGCGTGTTTCCTCGGTCAGTGCGCTGAGCGCCGGCAGCGGGTTTCCTCGGTCAGTGCGCTGAGCGACGGCAGCGGGTTTCCTCGGTCAGTGCGCTGAGCGCCGGCAGCGTGTTTCCTTGGTCAGTGCGCTGAGCGCCGGCAGCGTGTTTCCTTGGTCAGAGCGCTGAGTGCCGGCAGCGTGTTTCCTCGGTCAGAGCGCTGAGCGCCGGCAGCGTGTTTCCTCGGTCAGTGCGCTGAGCGCTGGCAGCGTGTTTCCTCGGTCAGTGCGCTGAGTGCCGGCAGCGTGTTTCCTCGGTCAGTGGGCTGAGCGCCGGCAGCGTGTTTCCTCGGTCAGAGGGCTGAGCGCCGGCAGCGTGTTTCCTCGGTCAGAGCGCTGAGCGCCGGCAGCGTGTTTCCTCGGTCAGAGCGCTGAGTGCCGGCAGCGTGTTTCCTCGGTAAGTGGGCTGAGTGCCGGCAGCGTGTTTCCTCGGTCAGAGCGCTAAGCGCCGGCAGCGTGTTTCCTCGGTCAGTGGGCTCAGCGCCGGCAGCGTGTTTCCTCGGTCAGTGCGCTGAGCGCCGGCAGCGTGTTTCCTCGGTCAGTGGGCTGAGCACCGGCAGCGTGTTTCCTCGGTCAGTGCGCTGAGCGCCGGCAGCGTGTTTCCTCGGTCAGAGCGCTGAGCGCCGGCAGCGTGTTTCCTCGGTCAGAGCGCTGAGCGCCGGCAGCGTGTTTCCTCGGTCAGTGCGCTGAGCGCCGGCAGAGTGTTTCCTCGGTCAGTGGGCTGAGCGCCGGCAGCGTGTTTCCTCGGTCAGAGCGCTGAGCGCCGGCAGCGTGTTTCCTCGGTCACTGCGCTGAGCACCGGCAGCGTGTTTCCTTGGTTAGTGCGCTGAGTGCCGGCAGCGTGTTTCCTCGGTCAGTGGGCTGAGCGCCGGCAGCGTGTTTCCTCGGTCAGTGCGCTGAGCGCCGGCTGCGTGTTTCCTCGGTCAGTGCGCTGAGGGACGGCAGCGTGTTTCCTCGGTCAGTGCGCTGAGCGTCGGCAGCGTGTTTCCTCGTTCAGTGGGCTGAGCGCCGGCAGCGTGTTTCCTCGGTCAGAGCGCTGAGCGCCGGCAACGTGTTTCCTCGGTCACTGCGCTGAGCACCGGCAGCGTGTTTCCTCGGTCAGTGCGCTGAGCGCCGGCAGCGTGTTTCCTCGGTCAGTAGGCTGAGCGCCGGCAGCGTGTTTCCTCGGTCAGTGGGTTCAACGCCGGCAGCGTGTTTCCTCGGTCAGAGCGCTGAGCGCCGGCAGCGTGTTTCCTCGGTCAGTGCGCTGAGCGCCGGCAGCATATTTCCTCGGTCAGTGCGCCAAGCGCCGGCAGCGTGTTTCCTCGGTCAGAGCGCTGAGTGCCGGCAGCGTGTTTCCTCGGTCAGTGGGCTGAGCGCCGGCAGCGTGTTTCCTCGGTCAGTGCGCTGAGCGCCGGCAGCGTGTTTCCTCGGTCAGTGGGCTCAGCGCCGGCAGCGTGTTTCCTCGGTCAGTGCGCTGAGCGCCGGCAGCGTGTTTCCTCGGTCAGTAGGATGAGCGCTGGCGGCGTGTTTCCTCGGTCAGTGGGCTGAGCGCCGGCAGCGTGTTTCCTTGGTCAGTGCGCTGAGCGCCAACAGCGTGTTTCTCGGTCAATGCGCTGAGCGCCGGCGGCGTGTTTCCTCGGTCAGTGGGCTGAGCGCCGGCAGCGTGTTTCCTCGGTCAGTGCGCTGAGTGCCGGCAGCGTGTTTCCTCGGTCAGTGGGCTGAGCGCCGGCAGCGTGTTTCCTCGGTCAGTGGGCTGAGCGCCGGCAGCGTGTTTCCTCGGTCAGTGCGCTGAGCGCCGGCAGCGTGTTTCCTCGGTCACTGCGCTGAGCACCGGCAGCGTGTTTCCTCGGTCAGTGCGCTGAGCGCCGGCAGCGTGTTTCCTCGGTCACTGCGCTGAGCGCCGGCAGCTTGTTTCCTCGGTCAGTGCGCTGAGCGCCGGCAGCGTGTTTCCTCGGTCAGTGCGCTGAGCGCCGGCAGCGTGTTTCCTCGGTCAGTACGCTGAGCGCCGGCAGCGGGTTTCCTCGGTCAGTGCGCTGAGCGCCGGCAGCGTGTTTCCTTGGTCAGTGCGCTGAGCGCCGGCAGCGTGTTTCCTTGGTCAGTGCGCTGAGCACCGGCAGCGTGTTTCCTCGGTCAGTGCGCTGAGCGCCGGCAGCGTGTTTCCTCGGTCACTGCGCTGAGCGCCGGCAGCTTGTTTCCTCGGTCAGTGCGCTGAGCGCCGGCAGCGTGTTTCCTCGGTCAGTGCGCTGAGCGCCGGCAGCGTGTTTCCTCGGTCAGTGCGCTGAGCGCCGGCAGCGGGTTTCCTCGGTCAGTGCGCTGAGCGCCGGCAGCGTGTTTCCTTGGTCAGTTCGCTGAGCTCCGGCAGCGTGTTTCCTTGGTCAGTGCGCTGAGTGCCGGCAGCGTGTTTCCTCGGTCAGAGCGCTGAGCGCCGGCAGCGTGTTTCCTCGGTCAGTGCGCTGAGCGCCGGCAGCGTGTTTCCTCGGTCAGTGCGCTGAGTGCCGGCAGCGTGTTTCCTCGGTCAGTGGGCTGAGCGCCGGCAGCGTGTTTCCTCGGTCAGAGGGCTGAGCGCCGGCAGCGTGTTTCCTCGGTCAGAGCGCTGAGCGCCGGCAGCGTGTTTCCTCGGTCAGAGCGCTGAGTGCCGGCAGCGTGTTTCCTCGGTCAGTGGGCTGAGTGCCGGCAGCGTGTTTCCTCGGTCAGAGCGCTAAGCGCTGGCAGCGTGTTTCCTCGGTCAGTGGGCTCAGCGCCGGCAGCGTGTTTCCTCGGTCAGTGCGCTGAGCGCCGGCAGCGTGTTTCCTCGGTCAGTGGGCTGAGCACCGGCAGCGTGTTTCCTCGGTCAGTGCGCTGAGCGCCGGCAGCGTGTTTCCTCGGTCAGAGCGCTGAGCGCCGGCAGCGTGTTTCCTCGGTCAGAGCGCTGAGCGCCGGCAGCGTGTTTCCTCGGTCAGTGCGCTGAGCGCCGGCAGAGTGTTTCCTCGGTCAGTTGGCTGAGCGCCGGCAGCGTGTTTCCTCGGTCAGAGCGCTGAGCGCCGGCAGCGTGTTTCCTCGGTCACTGCGCTGAGCACCGGCAGCGTGTTTCCTCGGTCAGTGCGCTGAGTGCCAGCAGCGTGTTTCCTCTGTCAGTGGGCTGAGTGCCGGCTGCATGTTTCCTCGGTCAGTGCGCTGAGGGCCGGCAGCGTGTTTCCTCGGTCAGTGCGCTGAGGGCCGGCAGCGTGTTTCCTCGGTCAGTGAGCTGAGCGCCAGCGGCGTGTTTCCTCGGTCAGTGAGCTGAGCGCTGGCGGCGTGTTTCCTCGGTCAGGGCGCTCAGCGTCTGCAAATCTCAGATAGGTCTATTACGGGGAAAACTATGCTGCTTACTTGGAGTGGTGTGGTACATACCTGCTGATACATAGTAGCTCTGAGTCTCCCGCATGATGGTAGGGGATGTCAGGACAGGCTTCTGAGGTATAAACTGACTTATACTCACGGTGACAGCGCCTCCATCTCTTGCAGCCCCCGGGATAAGGGGAGAAATCCCTGCAAAAGAATCTCTTTCTCCTTCTTCCTAATAGATTTGAGTTTCAGGCAAGAAGTATATTAAACAGGAACAATTTATTCTGTATGCACACGGCACAGTAGTCAATCAGCAGCATATAGGGCCTGCATCCTTAGGATGTCCCTGGACCTACACTCCCAGCCAGCGGGCACTAGGAGCAGTCCTAGCTCTTCCCTTACTCTCTAGTAGAGTAAGGGGAACAGTCTCCTACCGCTCCCCTAAGGGAGGGCACACAGTAGGCAGAGCCCAACCACTGATCAAGGGTAGACTATGCCTCTCTCAATGTAGAGGCAGACTGATTAAATTCAGGAAGTGCAACCCCTTCAGTACAGGAACCAGCCCCTTGCCCCTGATTGGACACCAGGCCTGATTCCACTACCTTCTCTGTGACTCACTGAGTTTCAGCGTTGTGGGGAAAACCCATGGTTACTCCTGGCATCCTGCCATTACCGGGGATTACTGCCAGGAGGAGGGCAGACTGTAGCCAGGGCTACATGTAATTAAGCGCAAATGTTACCAACATAACTATTATGCACAGGGTTTTTTTTGCGAGTGTTATGCACAGGGTTTTTAATAGTGTTAGCGACGGCGACGCGACCGATGACGTCACCCGTCGCCACCCGCGAAAGTTATCATTTAACTTTCAGCGACATCGCTAGCGACGGGGTCACTGATTGGTTCAGAGACAGTCACAAGTGACGACAGTATCTGAAAAATCAAATTTACCCGGTTTCCAAATTTTTGGTCACTCCGTCGCTCCGTCAGACTCGATTGTTTTGGAGCGACGTCAGGTCGCCGTGGCGGGCACTATACAGTAAGCGCAGCCTCAACCTTTCTTCTACAAGTGAGACCACTGACAAGACTACAACTTCAGTGCAACTGACTATTTCTACTCATCAATCTGCAGAACAGGATCAAAACGGTGTTAGATTTATCGGAGGAATGTGTTTTTTTATTTGTATTGTATTGTATTGTATGTCTTTATTTATATAGCGCCATTAATTTACATAGCGCTTCACAGTAGTAATACATGGGGTAATCAAATAAATAACAGATAATATAAATAACAGATCATGGGAATAAGTGCTTTAGACATAAAAGTAACATTTCGGAAGAGGAGTCCCTGCCCCGAGGAGCTTACAGTCTAATTATTTTATACGCCTATTTTTGCTCGCAGGTTTGCTGGTGCGTGAGATCTTTTATATTTGTGTGTTGCCAAATACTACCGTACCTGTTTATCACTTAATTTTAACCCATTTAACCTGCAACACGCCATTCCCTTTACTCGATATCTAAGGGGCATAAGAGAGAAAGAAGTCTGTTTCTATAATCATAACATCTTCAAAAGAACTAACAAAATATAGCATTGTTTACTGGGATTAAAGGGGCTAAGTATTAAAGGATAGGACGAATGTAATGCTGGCATGAATTTGAAACCATTCACAGTTTCACTTTCCATTGTATTAAACTGACATAAAAGTGCAAAATCATAAACAAATCTGCGATAGCTGCAAAATTAGGAGAGAAGAAAAATCTCTTTTGTTTCCAATTTTTTCCTACACACAGCTACAGTAACATAAAGGAAACACTTTAACACCATTACCTTAATAATCCGAATACTACACTTATATAAACCAGAGTGAGATGCAATTGTCAAGTATCATCATTATTAGTGTTGAAAATGTGCTCAGTTAAGTGTAAATGTGAAACCCAATTGTATGGTCCTTTCAGATGTCAGGCATTATTGCACGCTTGTTTGTGGTGCTTGTGTGCAGCGCACGTTACAGTAACACTGAGCTGACTGTTGTTTGAGGATTTATTTTGATATGGAGGTCACTTGTTTCTTCGCTTTTCTAAGTGCGCTCATTATTGAATGGAAATGTTTCCCATTTCAGAGCAGGGGAAATGTGTAGTGTATCCCAATGCATGCAAGGCCTCTCTGGTGTTGAAGAGGTTAATATAAACAGTGCTTTTTTTTTTTATAGATGACAAACATTTGACTTGAAAAAAAAGGTGATTTTGTTCAAATTAAATGTCACCTTAAGAATTGGATATAGTTTCAAATGTTCCTTTTGACAATGTATTATATAAAACTCAAGATAATTATTATTATTATTATGTATTTAGAACAGCCTGCAGCGCATGGTGGTGAAGGCAGTAATATAAAATGTAATAGTAACTATGCTTTTATACGAGATAAAATATCCTGGCTTCATTTGAGAAAGAGAACGTTTGAATAAGCATATCATGTATGTGAACTATTTATAGGCAGCTTCAATGAAGCATATCACAACTTAGGGAAGCATCCAACAGCAATTTAGCAATACATATACTTAATATTTTAAACCAAGTTCATCTTAATGGGGAAAGTAACAGTTACACAATAGTAATTACAGCAACAATACATGTACACCCTGGTAATGTTTGGCAACGATGGGCATTTTCGCAGATTCCAAATGCAAACTTGGCATGCTTTCATTTATATTCCGAAGTTTGAGTTGAACTTTGGAAAGAAATGTCGAATCCAAGCACAATTCAAACCAAAATCACAAAAAGACTTATGCTCAGATACGGTTTATTTGTTTGTTTTAAGAAACTAAGTGAACTTTAAACTTTCAACGTTGCAACAAAAAAAAAACCACACAAACTGCAAAAAAGTTTAACATTTGGAAAGTTTGGGGGGGAAATGACAAAGTTTTCCTATTTTATTTCAATTTTTTTCCATATCATTGTTTAAAAATCCAAAGCTGCAACCAAAACAATCGCTTTCCAGCAAAAACAAAATATGAATTTTGTTTTGAACCAAAAAACAAACTCCAGTGACCGTTTCCTCCCTTAAAGTTTATGGTTGTGTTACCCGTCTTCAAAAGAATTATTTTTATATTAAGATTTTTTCCTTTTGCACAAGTTTTCCTACCCATGCCTTCTTTGTTGTGATAATTACAATCATACTCTATTTTAGCTTGCAGAGTTTATATATGTGATGCATACTGTAAAAGTATAGTAATTTATTTCCCAATTAACATTTTCTTCTTACAATTCTTGCTTTATACGAGTTTGGCATTCACTGGGGCATTTATGGTGTTTGTAATTTATTCGTCTATGTAAAGAAAGAAAAATACCTGTATATCTAAAATACAACATTCTGCTAAAATAAAGGTGACAAGAATGCTGTGAATAATCACAGGTTTTAAATAATATGATGATTACACAACATACATTTACAATGGCTGTATTTTGGGCATGTATAGTATGCAGATCAGTAAGGAAGGAACTGTTGCTAGGCTAAAGCTTAAAAAGAAACCCACAGCTTAATTGGAAGGAAGATCTCATCTCAAGCGATGTATGTGAAAAATTCTACTGTAAGCCAACATTTAACTACAACAGATACATGAAGATTATATGACAATAAAACTGCCCGTTGTTTTTCATTTTCATATGGAATCGTGTCTTTGTTTAATTTATGCTTACTTCATTCTCAATTATTATTAAAATCTCTGATTTTTACATGAGAGCCACTATGCTGCAATTCACTCTCTCAGCTGTGTCTGCCAGCGAGGTTTGTGACTGGATTGACAGAAGGAAGCTTGTTACAGTTGAATACTGGAACCTGTTTCAATGCCGTACCTTAAAGACAATCTATTGCATTAAAACTTTATACTATGTGGCAATCTATTTGTTTTATTTATTGGGTTCATTGATCTTCCCTGATCATCCGAAGTCTTGCGCAGAGGTAAGCACCAACATCTTAAATAATAGGGCATAGTGACCAGAAATTGTGTGCGTTATTAACAGCTAGAAATGCCTTGTGTACTGTACTTCCACCAGGAAGCTGCTAGAAATCCTGACAATTGCATTTTTTAACCCATTAGTTTAAAAAAATGGGTTTTCTACAAGCAAGCATTGTACGTTATCATTGTGTTTCAGTGTGCATTTTATCTTGCACAAACAAGTGTTACTGGATGTGTTCATTGGACTGGTTTTATATGACAATATATTTAAATAAACTGTTTTTGAATAAACGTACATGAATCCTATGTAGAGTATCAGGAAATCTGGCTTTTCCCTTTAATCACCTTATTTCCCTTTACTGCATTAAATGTATTTCTCAATATGAAAGATTTATTTTTGGAAAACATAAAATACAAATTACTTTTTAATTTACAAGCGTGGAGGTAAAATGTTTGGTGTTTTACTGTGGTATATCAGAGAGATTTAATCATACTGAAAACATAGCAGTTCAATAAAAACCTCACCCATCTATTTTGACATACATTTTTACACAGTCTATTTGTTGATCAGCAGTGAAGAAAATCTTGCAAAGTTGTTGTATCGCAGTTAAAGTGCATTTTTGATACAATCTGTAAAATGATATTCAAAGAACATTACGATGCAACTTCAATTTTTAAAATACCATATTCTATGTGCCTTGCTTTTTATTTAATAAATCACCTATTTAGTGTCTACTTACTATTTCAGTTTTGCTACTGAACTATAACTCTGGTCAAGGTTTGATTTTCTTGCAAATATTGGTTACAGTATATGTTTCTTAAACTCTTCCATTCCTTGTGACATACAGCAAGGACAGAAAGATTATTGCATTATTTCCTGGGAGTTTCTTTTTTCTGTTACAATTGTAAAACAATTCTAAACCAGTCAAATATCAGTAAATCCTTAAAGCCCTAAATAAGATTTAAAGACCTTCAGTCTCTGAAACAGCTTTAAGTCAGTGGTGTTTGCAGCCATGCGAATTAACATTTATTATAGAGCAAGGAGGCAGTGTTACATGCATTGGTGTCATTTATATTACTGGCAATATTAGCAAATAGTCCAAAAAATGATCAATTTATCTATTCTCATTTTATAAGGAAATGGACGAGTAACCATGCAGGCGCTCAATGTCTAACAGGATTTATCACTGAATGTAAACCAATGTCATTTAATAACTAAAGTGCTAGCTAATGTTCATGCCAGTCTCTCAAAGCCTCAGCTCTGCAACTTAAAGTTTAAAGACATTCTGAAATCAACAAGAAATATGTATCCGGGCTCGGAGACTTTCTGCATAATAGGGGAAGAGACATGGTACTGTACATGAGGTTTTTTGTTTCATACCTAACAATTCAGTGACGATTCTTTGTTTTTTTCCTAACACAAAAGAAAGTTAATTGAATGTTTTCTGCTGCAGTGATTTCAAACAAATGAAAAGAATATACGATAATTTGCAATTAATTTACAGTGAAGGGAAGGTTCGTTTTTGCGTGTTTTAAGGGATCTTTGTACTGTGCACATTTCTTCAAATGAACTTTTTGGCATTTGCGAGCTCTGGTTCTCTGACGGGAGTATACTAGAAGCGCACAAATATTATTTCTCTTCTCTAACAGCACAAATACGATTTTGGGCAGAGACTTCTAAAGTGACTTTGGCCAAAGATGTTAGAATTTGAATGACTTAATGTTAGTTACATTCTTTTCACTTACATAGTGTTATAAAGACATTTTTGTAATATCAATATTAAAAACGAAGTGGAACAATAGGACATTGCTTTGTCGTACATTTATTGTACATGTCCAAGCAATCGAGCTGTGAGTTTAAAACTCCCAGGTAAATTATAAAGCTGGTTCTACTAAGGGGATGCTCTATAATTGGTTTAAAGGCGTAAAACTGTGTAACTACAGAAAAAAGGTACACGGGAGAGGTGATATAGTTCCAAGAGATCAGTCAAAGTGCGATAGTAAACATTGATTCTTAAAAGAACAATAAAAACATACCCACCGTTTTAAATTGCTTTAAATCTCATTCACCCTAATATAGTCAGTGGTTTTGATTTTTAGTCAAAACTATATATATTTTAAATGTATATTTTGATTCGGTCTTAGCTGATCAATAAAAGCAGGCACAATTAGTGAAACAGTATTGCTTTTTAGTAATACATATACAGTATACTGTTTCAATTATAGACAGTATGAAATTCAGCTTTATGTGTTAGAGTACAGATTGAGTTAAGATGATGAATTTAGTCTAAAAAATGAGCTCTATCAGACAATCTGGAAGAACTTGGCCATTTGCCGGTCTATTTTTACATGAACATTTGTTAGCTGCTGGTGCAGTATTTATACTTAGGTGAAGTGACAACTATTAGCTTTCTGGTTAGAATTAAATGGAGTTGAGCTGATTTTCGAATAGAACCAATGAACATGCTGTAGAACTGTCCCAGCCTTCCTGCCACCGTGTGTAACTCACATACATTCACTTCTCTGACAAATACAAGAATCTGTTCTTAGTTGGAAACTCAGATGATCGTGCGGTTACTGGGTCTACAAAAAAAGAGCAAATGTGCAAAAATACTCGTCTTTATATTTGTTATCAGAATACGTACGTCCTTTTCTAAGTTAGATAGTAATTCAGTACATTAGATGATGTTGTTATCTGTACCTAAGGGGTCTGCAGTGCTTTCTATAACCCATCTAATAGATAAAAATGCATATCAGAGAAGGTAGGAAATAGCATAATATTAATAATAACATTAAAGAGGTATAAGTATGTTTCCATGTCTATGTGAATCCCATGATATATTCTTAACCTTTTACACTTTCTATTCTTTACCATTCACATGAAGTGCTGAACGAGGCAGAAGCTTTTTATGTTATTGCGTGCTAGCACTGAGATCTCATGTCTGAACTGCACAGAACATAAAATAACACGTTTAAAACATACTATTCTTTTATTAGTCCAGCATTTTAAATAGTTTATATTGTACATCCTGATTCACATCAGCCTTCTAGTGGTTTGGTGAAAATGTTGAATTCTGAATTCCAGAAGCTTTAAGAAAAAACATGCTCTTTAGATTGTAGGGATGTGGCGAGTTTTAAATTGTTCTTATATTATTTGTTCTTTTATTTTGTTGATCTCAGATATTTTGCATAGTATGGTTATTAGTAGAATTGATGTCACGCTTCTAAACCTGTAAAAAAAAAACTCATGTTAAATCTTACAAACCTTTGTACTGTATTACATTTCAACTGATTGTCAGTATTAACACTGTTCAGTTAAAATGTTCCGTTTTTGAATAACCTGCTACAATTAAGTCATACAGATGCAGCGGCCGTTAGCCGAACATTTCACGGCGCCGTTTTCGTGAACTCTGCTGTATTCCACGCGGCATTCACCCGTTATTCTTCTGTGAACGCTGCCGTGAATGCGTGCCAGCACTAGTAAAAAAACTAGTAAACACGCGTCTAAACGCGGGTAAGTTTGAAGAAATCATGCGACACGGCCTGGGTATGCCCAGGCATACAAGTCGGGAAATGTTCCGATAACGGCCGCTGCATCTGTAGCAGTAACATATCTTTAAAATCACCTAGTGAAAAGCAAAACATTTCTTTTTCCTTTGCACTGTGTAAGATGTATGAATTTTAGACAAACTCCTGAAATCAAAATAGATTCAAACTATAATAAACAGATTCATTAAGAATAATTTTGGTATGGATTCAACATCCCCTTGTGTACATCAGTGAAAGTCTGTTTGCTTTACTAGGGTTGCTACACAATGAGAATTTCCGTGAGTAACTCATTAAGTATTCCTCCCAATATCGCCATATAGACATTATTAAATGATGAACAGCGGTCTTCTACATTTTAGTTCAAATGGAGAAAATGTTCTGAAAAATAAAATCTTATCAATAATTATGATGCAAGTTTTTTGGGGGGGCTGGGATTGACCCGGCGGTCTTGGTACACGTTGACACCAATGACAAAGTTAGAGAAAGATGGAGGGTCCTAAAAAATGATTACAGGGATCTAGGCCAAAAGCTTAAGGCAAGGACCTCCAAGGTAGTATTTTCTGAAATACTACCAGTGCCATGCGCTACCGCAGGGAGACAGTCAGAGATCAGGGAGGTTAATGCATGGCTAAGAAAGTGGTGCAGGAAGGAGGGTTTGGGTTTTTAGAGCACTGGGACTCCTTTTCTGAGAGGTGCCATCTATATTCTAGGGACGGATTGCACCTCAATGAAGAGGGATCTTCTGTGCTAGGGCGGAGAATGCTAAAAAGGTTGGAGGAGATTTTAAACTAGAATGGAGGGGGAGGGGAATTAAACAGATAATGAACTAAATGGAATAGATGAGGATACAAGGTGGTATGGAGGTAGAATGGGGGCAAGTGCAAGTTTGACAAGCAGTGAGACACCCATAGTAAAAACAGATAATACTAGAAAACTTCTAAAGACTAAACCAAGTGGCAGCAGAAAGGAAGGAGCAGATAAGATAATAGCACAGGCTGAAAAAAAACTTATATGCATGCTTGCTAATACAAGAAGCCTGACAGATAAGATGTGGGAGCTAGAATTAATAGCTGCAAGGGAGCAGTATGATATCATAGGCATTCCTGAAACATGGTGGGATGAAACTCATGACTGGGCAGTTAATTTAGAGGGGTATTCTCTTTTTCGGAAGGATCGAACAAATAGAAGGGGAGGTGGAGTATGTCTATATGTTAAACCGGATCTAAAACCTATTATAAGGGATGATGTCTATGAAGGGAATGATGAAAATGTAGAGACTTTGTGGATAGAAATTAGCAGTGGAGGTAAAAGTATAAAGAAAATGTTTGTGGGAATATGCTATAAACCACCAAATATCTGTGAGATTGAGGAAGCTAAAATACTTTTGCAAATGGAGAAGGCATCAAAACTGGGTCATGTTTGCATAATTGGGGATTTTAATTATCCAGACATAGACCGGGGCAATGAGATTAGCGTTACAACAAAAGGAAACAGGTTTTTGGGGGTGCTTAAAGACAATTATATGACCCAAATTATTGAGGAACCAACCAGGAGAGGGGCAGTTCTGGATTTGGTCATATCAAACAATGTAGAAGTAATAACAAATATTCAAGTCCTGGAACATTTGGGTAACAGTGATCATAACATGGTCTCATTTGAAATAAATGATCAAAAAACAGATTACTTGGGTTCAACAAAGACTTTAAACTTTAGAAAGGCAGATTTTAATAAACTGAGGTCTAATCTAGTAGTAATACAATGGGATGATATTTTTGCAGGGAAAAATTTAGAAGATAAATGGGCAGTCTTTAAAACATTGTTAGAAAAGCACACTTATCAGTGTATACCTTGGGTAATAAGTATAAAAGAAATAAGTGAAAACCAATGTGGCTAAATAAATAGGTTGGGGAGGAAATGGACAAGAAGAGGAAGGCGTTTAGATTCTTTAAGTCAGAAGTGACAGAGACATCGTATCAGAATTATAAGGAATGTAACAAAAATTGCAAAAGGGCAATCAAATTAGCAAAAATGGATAATGAAAAAAGGATTGCAATAGAAAGTAAGGTCAACCCTAAAAAATTATTTAAGTACCTTAATAACAAAAAAATGAGAAAAGAAAATATAGGATCCTTTCAGTGTGAGATGGGAAGGCAGATTATTGGAGATAAGGAAAAAGCTGAGGTATTAAACAAATTCTTTGCCTCTGTGTTTACCAGGGAAGAATCAAGTTCAATAGTAGTGCCGCAGGAGGATGCAACAACCTCCATATTAATGAACAATTGGTTAACTGAGGAAGAAGTTCATAAGCAACTTGAAAAAAAATAAAGTAAATAAGGCACATGGCCCCGATGGCATACATCCAAAAGTTCTCAAGGAGTTAAGCTCAGTAATAGCAAAACCATTATATTTAATATTCAAGGACTCCATTTCCACAGGCTCAGTACCACAAGATTGGCGTAAAGCAGATGTGGTGCCTATATTTAAAAAGGGAGCTAGATCACAACCGGGAAATTACAGACCTGTAAGCCTGACTTCAATAGTAGGGAAACTACTTGAAGGTTTAATACGGGATAATATTCAGGAATACCTAATGGAAAACAAAATTATTAGTAATAGTCAGCATGGATTTATGAAGGATAGATCATGCCAAACTAACCTTATTTGTTTCTTTGAGGAGGTAAGTAGGAATTTAGACCAGGGAAATGCAGTTGATGTGGTCTACTTAGATTTTGCAAAGGCTTTTGATACGGTTTCACACAAGAGGTTGGTGTACAAAATAAAGAATATTGGACTCAGTAATAATATATTCACCTGGATTGAAAACTGGTTAAAGGACAGACAACAGAGGGTTGTCATAAATGGAACTTTTTCAGGTTGGGCTAAAGTCGTGAGTGGAGTACCTCAGGGATCGGTACTGGGACCCCTGCTTTTTAACTTGTTTATTAATGACCTTGAGGTTGGGATCGAGAGCAAAGTCTCCATCTTTGCTGATGATACTAAATTGTGTAAGGTAATAGAATCAGAGCAGGATGTAATTTCTCTTCAGAAGGACTTGGAGAGACTGGAAACGTGGGCGGGTAAATGGCAGATGAGGTTTAATACACATAAATGTAAGGTTATGCATTTGGGATACAAGAATAAAAAGGCGACTTACAAATTAAATGGAGATATATTGGGGGAATCCTTGATGGAGAAGGATTTAGGAGTGCTTGTAGACAGCAGACTTAGCAATAGTGCCCAATGTCATGCAGTAGCTGCAAAAGCAAACAAGATCTTATCTTGCATCAAACGGGCAATGGATGGAAGGGAAGTAAACATAATTATGCCCCTTTACAAAACATTAGTAAGACCACACCTTGAATATGGAGTACAATTTTGGGCACCAATCCTAAGAAAGGACATTATGGAACTAGAGAGAGTGCAGAGAAGAGCCACCAAGTTAATAAATGGGATGGACAATCTAACTTATGAGGAGAGGCTAGCTAAATTAGATTTATTTACATTAGAAAAGAGGCGTCTAAGAGGGGATATGATAACTATATACAAATATATTCAGGGACAATACAAGGAGCTTTCAAAAGAACTATTCATCCCACGGGCAGTACTAAGGACTCGGGGCCATCCCTTAAGGTTGGAGGAAAGGAAATTTCACCAGCAACAAAGGAAAGGGTTCTTTACAGTAAGGGCAGTTAAAATGTGGAATTCATTACCCATGGAGACTATGATGGCAGATACAATAGATTTGTTCAAAAAAAGGTTGGACATCTTTTTAGATGGGAAAGGTATACAGGGATATACCAAATAAGTATACATGGGAAGGATGTTGATACAGGGATTAATCCGATTGCCAATTCTTGGAGTCAGGAAGGAAATAATTTTTCCCCTTAATGGGGTTTTTTGTTTGCCTTCCTCTGGATCAATAAGTAAGTATAGATATAGGATAAAGTATCTGTTGTCTAAATTTAGCATAGGTTGAACTTGATGGACCTACGTCTTTTTTCAACCTCATCTACTATGTAACTATGTAACTATGTAACTTTACCGTTTCCTACTGGGAGAGAAGATTTCACTGACAACTTGAGCTTCACATGTAACTAAACATTGTAGCGGAACACAATGAACTCAATGTATGCATGGTGGTCAGATTGGGAAGGATGGGCAGTTCCAGTGACTGAGGCAAATTGTGAGTCTTTGTCTGAGAATATTTATTTTTTTATTTATAAAAATGTTTTACCAGGAAGTAATACATTGAGAGATATCTCTCGTTTTCAAGTATGTCCTGGGCACAGAGTTATAAAAAATACATGGTTACATTAAAAGAACAGGGTTATACAGTGAATTCACAGACATTTCATAGGACAGATAGAGTTGGAAAATTGGGTACAGGGGATAAAGGGCATATGAGTTTCAGATAGAAATAGAGCAGCTTTAACATCCCTTTAACATCAACCAACATCAGCGAACGGAAGCAAACGGTTCACACCCTTTGGCTGCCCTTCGGCTGCGCCAAAGGCTGTGCGCCTTTGGGGCAAAGCAGATGCACAGTGGGGTGGGTGGCTGAGATGCAATGCAGCTGTGAACAAAAGCTCTTTGTGTCCTCATAGCTCATTAACATTCCAGTGGGTGGGGTTGACGTTACACAGAGAACAAGCAAATGTTAACCCTTAGCACACTGGTCCTTTGCAGGGGGGTGCCGCTCTTGGGGCTAGTCAGTGTTGAAAGCACCGAGAGAGGACCTACTCTCAGCTGAGTTATTCACTATCACGTGCCTCTGGAATTGATATTTTACAATGAGATACATTGATTTGTAGCTAGGAGGACAGTCAGTTGTAAAAATAAAAAATGAGCTTACAGGTGATTGAGTTGCCCTCTGGTAAAATGATGGGGTGTCCTGGAAAGCTAATAATATCCGATCCTTTTTAATAAATCAAATGGTGATTGTTCCAGGGTAAAAATGATACATTTGAGGAAATGTCACTTTTCTCTCTCTTCCAACAATGAGGCCTAGTTCCTAAGTATCCCTGATGCAAAAGTACGGCAAAAAAAGCTATATTCATAAACGAAAAAAGGAATCCAATGGATCCAGCCGGGAGGCTTCCGTTAATAACCTCCAGGTATCGACATCCTAAACAGGCACACAGCCCCGGTATCTTTGTATACCTGTTTTCTATGTATTTACAGGGGAAAGGTGCATTTGGAAAACCAATAATATGATAATACATAAAACATGAGACTTTATTTACAAAAGGAAAAATGGAGAAAAACGGAGAACCCTACAAGCGGCCAATCAGAAAACCCCAGAGTGCGTTCCCATCCAAATAAAGCTATTTGTATGTATAAAAAACTGAGGTATCTCCCCACCCACGTCTGTTTTCTTGTTTTGAGCACTACACAATTTGTTGGATTTAATTATTTACTAAAGTTTCCGATTGGCAAAACCAATGCACCAGAAATGCACCAGAAATGCACCAGTAATGCACAAGAAATGCACCAGAAATGCACCAGCTTTCAATGTGATTACTTTTCTTTGATAAATATAGTGCCGTTTTTGCACCAGTTTTGCAGCCATGAGGCTTCAGTCAATAACTTCCTTGGAGTTTCCCAATGTCACTGTGTTTGGGGGACTATTGGAGAAGGGTTGCTTTTTCATAATGTTATCATTTTTTTTCCCTACGAGACTCATCTGTGTAAAAGAATTCAATGACATTTTGAGCACATTTTATATGATCATATACAACAAACATGTTAATTTGCAATGGTCGTGTGTCAGGCTCCGATCCTGAAGCATTTGAGTTATAAGTGTTGTTGTTTCTTTTTATATGAATTAGATATTTTAGTTTATTTTTTTTACTACACTGAAATGTATATTGTGGAGAGAGAGAGTGGAGAGGGAGAGAGAGAGGGAGGGGGAGAGAGAGAGAGAGGGAGGGGGAGAGAGAGAGAGAGGGAGGGGGAGAGAGAGAGGGGTAGAGAGGGGGAGAGGGAGAGAGGGGCAGAGAGGGGGAGAGAGAGAGAAGAGGGGGGGAGGAGGGAGAGAGAAGAGGGGGAGGAGGGAGAGAGAAGAGGGGGAGGGAGAGAGAAGAGGGGGAGAGGAGGGAAAGAGGGAGGGGGAGGGAGAGAGAAGAGGGGGAGAGGAGGGAGAGAGGGAGGGGAGAGAGGGAGGAGGAGAGAGGGAAGGAAAGAGAAGAGGGGGAGAGAGGGAGGGGGAGAGAGGGAGGGGGAGAGAGGGAGGGAGAGAGAGGAGGGGAGAGGGAGGGAGGGAGGGAGGAAGAGGAGGGGGAGAGAGGAGAGAGAGAGAGAGAGAGACCGATTTTTATTAGAGTCCCAAGTGCTATATATCCCCCCAAATGGGCAGTGAGAGAAGGGAACTTTTACCCTCACTTTATTAACTGGCCTTCATTGCTTATGAAAGAAAAAGCCTATAAAATCTTCTCTAGTTAGAAATGTCACAAAAGAATGCCAGTTACTGATACATTATTGTATGTGTTTTTATCGTAAGTAATGGGAGAATATATACTACTCTTTCATACTCCAGCTCCAGCGCTTGCTGCTGCCAGGGTCCAAACAGGCTACAAACCAGAATTTCAAAACCCGCGACACAGACGTCTTCAATAGCAAAACATATTTATTCTATAAAAAAAAACACTTTGAAAGGGATAGCCTGTTCAGGCCTGGCAAATAAATACCACCCAATGCTGCGTTTCCTTAGAGGGAGTAACACGGTGTCACAAAAAGGTGCCAGGCAATGGTGTTCCTTAGGGTCTTTTTGCCCCCGCCACGTCTTTTAACATATTTTTATGCAATAAATCATCTCAGAATATTCACAATTGTGAGCTTCAAACATTTAAAACTCGCACAAATACTGAAATGCAAACAACACACTATTTTTTACAAGTGTTTTTGCGAATGTAATTGAGCCTCCGAAATAAAATGGTTAACAATTAATTATTCATACAGCATTCATAGTAAATTGTATAATAGTTTGAATGTCTTAATTACTTACAATTTACATTGCGCTGTGCTGATATTATCTCTCTTTTTGTTCTCACACAATTGTTTTTTTATAATGGCTTTTATTAGGGATAACATGAATGGAATTTAAAATGAAGACATCGTTTATGTTTCTGCTGCTGCATTTTTAAGAGAGAGGGTACTTTTTCTAATATTTGGCACTGCCATGAGCGTTCCTTTGTGCGTGTTCTGTACGTGTTCTGTGCGTGTTCTGTTGTATTACGCATGCTTTTAGGGGGAAAAAAGAACAGAGACTTGTTAGCGTTTGATTGTTTATTCTGCTACCTTTTTGCGTGAAGGAGCAAGGACTTTGGTTTGTAAAGTATACACAAAGAGCAATATGAAAGTGATGCAACTTGTATAAATTTTGCTCCAAATTTCCCTTGATACACCTGTCAATGTTCCAAATTGACAAACGGGGTTCAATTGATAATAAGTAGTTTATTGTACAGTATCATCATACTCATTCAAAAATCTACAAGACTCTCTCTGCCAGGGAGTGTGCAGGCAGCAACATTTATACATTTTTGGTTCCTTTGTCTAAAACTGTTACTAGGCAGATTATACTAACCACTCCTTAATTCTTAAACCAATCATCTTACAGCTCATTAAACCTGGTTAAAACTTGCCTCAAAACAGCTATGAATAGGTTCCAGGTACCAACTCTCACTAGGAATGTGGGCGTTACTTTAGACACAGTCGTAAATCAACTTAGAAGCGAAATCTCTCATTTACACCAGACACATTCTTACTCACAAAATGGATACTAGACATAACTGACTTTACAAAATGGAAACTGAACATCACTTTCAATCCTTCTCCAGAGACACCCCCAGTCCATTTCAGAAATATATCAACAGTATCTTCATTTCAGCAATATTATTTCGTCACGTCACTCCCTTAATTGGAAGGATGTCGTGTTAATCTCTCATTGGCCCAGTCAGGGTGGGAAGGATTCCCAACGCATTCCACTGCAATTTATTGGTGGTTGTTAGAGTGCTGGTGGTGTCAATTAATTAGGCTGATGCTTGTATATAACTTAGATAACAAGCAATCAGTCCTGACCACATTCAGGTACATGTTTCCTAAGCAATGTAGTGTCATAAGATACTGTTAGACACCTTATGGTTAGAAGCCCGTTAACATTATGAGCCATAAGGGATATCCCAGCGCAGAAACAGGTTTTATGGCATAATGCAGTTTAGTAAGTAAAAACAGTCCATTTGAAAAGCAGAAAAAGAAAACAGGATGTTGAATATTTTTGAAGTACAGTAGTTTTGTGTCTTTCTCAAACATCTTTTTATGAATTGTGCATTTAAATGTCATAGGGTTACTTACAACATGTTCACATTATATTGTGGTTTTCATACTGCCTGACTACAGAAAGGTCTCAACTAAGTGTAAACTTTCCATGTTTTCCCATTGGAAATAATCCCAGTACGACATGAAGATGCCCATGTAGTGTGGTCTTTTGGCACAGCAACAAAAGAAACAAGTAAATAAGTGCGGCATGGCTAGGTACGGCATGGCTAGGTACGGCATGGCTAGGTACGGCATGGCTAGGTACGGCATGGCTAGGACATGCACTTATCAAAGCTGACATTAATAATTGGGAGTTATTTCTTTTTTTACCTGCGAGGACACAGCTACTCAGAAATCCCCAGAGGACTAAGCCAATATTAATGATATTAGAAACATTTCACCGTGCCTTCTCTAGCACCATGACCTAAAAGCCAGAGCTACATTCCGAAGACCTGTCAGAAAGTGCTGGTGAAATTATTACTTCAATCATTTTGCATAACTTTACTACCATGGTAACAAGACACCTCAAGGATTATGCTTCTTCTGTTTGCATTAATTAATGTGGAAAAGCAACAAGCTGTGCCCTCTATCTGGAACCTAGAAAGTGTCCTAATAATTTCTGGAGAAGCTGGTCAGATCCAGCTAGTCCATCTGTTCTGCTTAGTGCCGCCGTTCTTATTGTTTTCCATATGGAGACATTTTCTTAAAGCATTTATTATGGAGATCTGTTCATTTGAAACCAGAAAAATGCAGCCACAATGTTTCAAAGCATTAAGGCCTTCTCAAGAAACCCATTTACCACACGAATGTTGAGGCTGCATGGATGCTCAAGATGGAAATCAAGAGTGCGAGAATAGATTTGACTGATTTATGAGACATTCTTGTTTTCACTTCACCATCAGTATGTGCAGACACGGCACCGTCAAGAAATGAAGCATCTGCTTCTCCCACATTTCATTTATGAACTTTAGAGGCAGATGTAAATCACTCATAAATTCCTAAGTGTTGTATGGTTCTCTTCCTTCATTATAACAAACATAAACTCCATCTACCTAAGCTGAGCAATGGAACACATTTATTAGGAATTGCGGAATCAGATTTCCAGAAATACATTTTTCAGGAATAAAAGGCACAGATATTAATAGGAGAAATCTTTCTTTAAAGCAGGACTTCGCCTTGCCCCAAAGTTTGGTTCCTAATTGGTTAGGAAGGAAAATGAGCACATGTACAGTATAATATCTTTTCAAAACAGAACCAAAAAAAAGGTGTAAAGCAGTTGTATACTGTATGTGTGTGTATGTATACATATATATATATATATATATATACAGTATATATATATATATATATATATATATATATATATATATAAAAACGAAAATAAAAACAAGAGCGTCCCAACTCAGCACTCAAGTATACTCAGAACAAATATAAAAAAAATGATGATTTCTTAAACGGCACAAATAATCAAACATAAAATACAAAAAATATTAAACAAACCCTGACATCCTCCTGTGATAGAATATGTATCAGACAGGGGAAATCCCCTATGAAGATACTGATGGACCCTAATACCCAAGGCAAGGGAAAAAAGCCTATAAGCACAAAATATTTGTAGAACTATGCTTGCTGTGTGGTTTTATATTTACTAGGGGTGGGGCCGGCCTTGTAGGTTCAATGGGTTATTGTTAACCCCTTGTTCTACATATATTTTGTGCTTATAGGCTTTTTCCCCTTGCCTTGGGTATTAGGGGCCCATCAGTATCTTCATAGGGGATTTCCCCTGTCTGATACACATTCTATCACAGGAGGATGTCAGGGTTTGTTTAATATTTTTTTGTATTTTATGTGTGATTATTTGTGCCGTTTAATCATATTTTTCTTTGATATTTGTTCTGAGTATACTTGTGTGCTGAGTTGGGACGCTCTTCTTTTTCTTTTCGTTGTTATATTACTTCTAGTCCCTAGCACCGTTAGTGGTTATTATATTACTAATTTAAGTACTCATTATTTGCTTAGTCTGTTGTAGGCAGTTTGTCTTGTTGCAATATATATATATATATATATATATATATATATATATATATATATATATATATATATATATATACAGTGCTCGACAAACCCGGTCGCCAACTCGCCAGCTGCGATCGGATATTGGCTCGTGGCCAGTAGCTTTTCCCCTGCTCTGCAAAAACAAAATCCCCTGCTCGAAAAAAAAAAAAAAACCCTCTGGCTGTGACGCGGCTTGGAGTTGCCAGGACTTCAAACCGCCCTTCCTTCTCTGCACGGGTAAGTAATGAAGGGGGGGGGGGGGGGGGTTGGAGGTGCGCGCGCGCGTGTGTCTGCTGCTGCTGCTCCTCCTATATATCCTCCTGTATAATTGTGTCACCTCCTGCTTACAAGACCTGCACTGATCTGGTCATGGAGAGGATTGTGGACAGATGCTTGAGGTGGGGGGGAATTTAATGCACTGTAATAAATATTTATATATACTGTACTGTTCTGGTGCTTCACCCCCCTCCCTCCGGTGCTCCCGCTGCCCGCGCGGCTCAGGTGCTTCACCCCCGCTCCCTCCGGTGCTGCCCGCGTGGGTCGGGTTTTTCACCCCCCTCCCTCCGTTGCTCCCGCTGCCCGCGAGGCTCGGGTGTCACTCCCCCCTCCCTCCGGTACTCCCGCTGCCCACGCGGCTCGGGTGTCACTCCCCCCTCCCTCCGGTGCTCCCGCTGCCCACGCGGCTCGGATGTCACTCCCCCCTCCCTCCTGTGCTCCCGCTGCCCGCGCGGCTCGGATGTCACTCCCCCCTCCCTCCTGTGCTCCCGCTGCCCGCGCGGCTCGGATGTCACTCCCCCCTCCCTCCTGTGCTCCCGCTGCCCGCGCGGCTCGTGTGTCTCTCCCCCCTCCCTCCGGTGCCCGCGCGGCTCGTGTGTCTCTCCCCCCCCTCCCTCCGCTGCCCGCGCGGCTCGTGTGTCTCTCCCCCCTCCCTCCGGTGCCCGCGCGGCCCGTGTGTCTCTCCCCCCCCCTCCCTCCGGTGTCCGCGCGGCTCGGGTATCTCTCTCCCCTCCCTCCGGTGCTCCAGCTGGTGTGTGTGTGTGTGTGTGTGTGTGTGTGTGTGTGTGTGTGTGTGTGTGTGTGTGTGTGTGTGTGTGTGTGTGTGTGTGTGTGTGTGTGTGTGTGTGTGTGTGTGTGTGTGTGTGTGTGTGTGTGTGTGTGTGTGTGTGTGTGTGTGTGTGTGTGTGTGTGTGATGAGAGGGAGAGAGAGAGAGAGAGGGTATGGGACAGAGAGAGAGAGGGTATGGGACAGAGAGAGAGAGAGAGGGTATGGGTATGAGAGAGTGTGTGTATGGGTATGAGAGAGTGTGTGTATGGGTATGAGAGAGTGTGTATGTGTGTGTGTATGAGAGAGAGAGAACGTGTAGGACACCAGAGGTACCCAGTCACCCCCCACCCAGTCAGTCAGTCATCCCCCCCACCCAGTCAGTCAAAAGTCAGTCACCCCCCCCCCCACCCAGTCAGTCAAAAGTCAGTCACCCCCCCACCCAGTCAGTCAAAAGTCAGTCATAGTCTGTCATCCCACCCCCTGCCCAGTCATCCCACCCAGTCAGACAGTCAGTAATCCCCACCAAGTCAGACATCCCATCACCCCACCCCCCCAATCACCCCACCCCCCCAATCACCCCACCCCCACAATCACCCCACCCCCACAATCACCCCACCCCCCAATCAATCACCCCACCCCCCAATCAATCACCCCACCCAGTCACCCCACACCCCCAATCACCCCACAAAGTCACCCCACACCCCCAATCACCCCACCCAGTCACCCCATCCCCCCACAGTCACCCTCTCTCTGTCTCTCACCCTCCGTCTCTCTCACACTCTCTCCGTCTCTCTCACACTCTCTCTCCGTCTCTCTCACCCTCTCTCTCCGTCTCTCTCACCCTCTCTCTTCGTCTCTCTCACCCTCTCTCTTCGTCTCTCTCACCTTCTCTCTCCGTCTCTCTCACCCTCTCTCTCCGTCTCTCTCACCCTCTCTCTCCGTCTCTCTCACACTCTCTCTCCGTCTCTCTCACCCTCTCTCTCCGTCTCTCTCACCCTCTCTCTCCATCTCTCTCACCCTCTCTCTCCGTCTCTCTGTCTTACAATCTGGATCTGGATATCTTATTTACCCTGTATATCTTAACTGCCCTACACTACACCGAAATAACCTATTCTGCTTTCTTCCAGATCTGACTCAAGCTTCACACGGGAGACATCGGAACCCCCCCTAACCCAGAAGACAGGTAGGGAACACATCCCCTCCAATGTATAACATTGCGGGAATGAGGGTACCTGGACATTGACGGACTGCAGATCAGGTAAGATCCCAGGCGGGATTGCTGCTTTAAATATTGTGAAGTGGGGACGTCCAGACACTGGTTAAGGGGTTCAGGAAACTAGTCATTCACATCTGGCTTTTTTTCTAGACTTGACATTTATACACAAGGACTAATTGTAGTATAATGTAATACAATAAATAAACTTATGTCAAAAACGAATGTTCTTACTAGGAATTTATTCAATTTTTTTCATTTATGGTTTTTTTAAATGCGGGGCTGGGGGCGGGATTAGAGGCGGGTTGGGGGCGGGACTAGGGGCGGGACTAAAGGCGGGGTTGGGGCGGGACTAGGTGGCGAGTAGATTTTTTGGTTCGGCGAGTAGATTTGTGGGTGATTTGTCAAGCACTGTATATATATATATATATATTGTGTGTGCAGTATATAAGCTTATACGTGTTTGTGGTCCAAACCTAGGATCAATCTATCAAGACTCCCCTGAACTTTTCTGGGTGCAGTTTAGAATAGAATACTAACGTATCACTGACCAACTATACAGTGCTGTGCAAAGCATGAACAATACCGCTGATATGGCAAGTTTTGTACTTGAGGCAGGGACTTGCTCGCAGGAAATTGACACAGGGCAACACGTTTTGCCACTTCAGAGGCCAGTTAATAACACAAGGCCAATTATTCTGCCAGCCTATATCCTTGGTGTGCACCTTTTAGCTGCCCATCCCATTATGCTCCTGAAGACGGAATCATTGCATACAATATGTGGCTTATCTGTCCATGCCCTCCCCCCCACCCCCCCCCCCCCCCCCCACGTGTCGGCGACCTTGCGAGAAACACCCCCCTCCCTGTTTTTTTTTACACATCTCCTCACTCTCACCCCATCACCCTCCCCCCCCCAATATTATATATGTATATAAAACAAAAGATAGGAGAGCCCAATACTACATCCAATTGACAATGTGTGTGTTAATAATAACAATCTGCCCCCGCCCCAAATACACACACACACTATAAGCCCCCGCCCCAAATTCAGACACACACACGCACGCTATAAGGCCCCCTCCCAAACACACACACAATATAAGTTCCCTACACACACACACACACCTTTGGGGTAGGCCTGAGAGGGTGGTATAAGGGGGTCCTGGGGTACGCGTATGCTTACTTGGGGCCCTTGGATGGGCTTGCTGGAGCAGCATGGCCAGTACAAGGCACAGCCCTGTGGGCCTCAGGGAGGGACAGATGGGCGGCGCTGAGGGAAGGGGGGTCTGTAGTCCTGCAGGAGAGAAGGGAGAGGAGGGAGGTGAGGGACTGATGGACGGTGCTGAGGGAAGGGGAGGGGAGTGACAGAGGGGGGAGGCCCAGAAAAGGGGAAGGCCCTATAGTCCTGCAGGAAGGGAGGGAGGGACAGATGGGCAGTGCCGGGGGAAGGGGGGGGGGCGTGCAGTCCTGCAGGAGAGGAAGTAGGGGAGGGACAGATGGGCAGTGCTGAGGGAAGGGGAGGGCCCTGCAGGAGAGAAGGGAGGGGAGAGACAGATGGGGGTGGCCCGAGAAAAGGGGAGTGCCCTATAGTCCTGCAAGAGGGGAGGGACAGATGGAAGGTGGTGGGGAAAGGGGAGGGCCCTGCAGTCCTGCAGGAGAGGAGGGAGGGGAGGGACAGATGGGGGGCCCAAGAAAAAAACTTATATATTACTTATAAATTAATAATTTATTATTATAATTCCCTGTACTGTATTCTTTGTGAAGCGCTGAGTACACTTGTGGGGCTATATAAATAAAGATATACATACATACAGAGAGAAATGTAGGGTTGCTGGCAGGGAGGTGGGCTACTTAACTGTCTGGGCCCGGGCCAGAAGTCCCAGCTGTGCCCCTCTTTCGGCGGCCTTGTATCTGACAGTACTGTACTACACATTAGTATGTACACACTCTTGTTGTGTCTAATAGGGTTGCCGGGTGTCCAGTATTGAACTGGTTTGTCCTGTATTTGGACACTCAGTCCAGTACAAAATTACAGGTAATTATGGACATGTACGTGTATACCGGTATTACCTCTCTGGGCGTGTATGTGTATACCGGTATTACCTCTCTGGGTGTGTACGTGTATACCGACCGGTATTACCTCTCTGGGGGTGTAAGTGTATACCGGTATTACCTCTCTGGGCGTGTATGTGTATACTGGTAGTACCTCTCTGGGTGTGTACGTGTATACCGGTATTACCTCTCTGGGTGTGTATGTGTATACCGGTATTATCTCTCTGGGTGTGTACGTGTATACCGGTATTACCTCTCTGGGTGTGTATGTGTAAACCGGTATTATCTCTCTGGGCGTGCATGTTTATACCGGTATTATCTCTCTGAGCGTGTATGTGTATACCGGTATTACCTCGCTGGGGGTGTATGTGTATACCGGTATTACCTCTCTGGGGGCGTATGTGTATATCGGTATTACCTTTCTGGGCATGTATGTCTATACCGGTATTACCTCTCTGGGCGTGTATGTGTATACCGATATTACATCTCTGGGTGTGTATGTGTATACCGGTATTACCTCTCTGGGGTGTATGTGTATACTGGTATTACCTCTCTGGGTGTGTATGTGTACTGTATACCAGTATTACCTCTCTGGGAGTGTATGTGTATACCGGTATTACCTCTCTGGGGGTGTATGTGTATATCGGTATTACCTTTCTGGGCGTGTATGTGTATACCGATATTACATCTCTGGGTGTGTATGTGTATACCGGTATTACCTCTCTGGCCGTGTACGTGTATACTGGTATTACCTCTCTGGGTGTGTATGTGTACTGTATACCAGTATTACCTCTCTGGGAGTGTATGTGTATACCGGTATTACCTCTCTGAGCGTGTATCTGTATACCGGTATTACCTCTCTGGGCGTGTATGTGTATACCGGTATTTTCTCTCTGGGCGTGTATGTGTATACTGGTGTAACGGATTTTCTGACCTAGCCTGACCCACCCAATCTCACATTGGCCCCTGTGGTCTAACCAGTCTCCATTACAGTGTAGTGTCTGGTGATGCACCTGTTGGCAACAGGACTCCTGAGTCTCCCGCATGATGTTGTGTGGGGAATGCCAACCCAGACAGGCAGCTGAGGTAGTGTGTGCGAGTCCTACCTATATCCAGTGCAGCGCCTCCACCTCATCAGGATCCCTGCGTCCGCATGGGGATGGTTCTGATGAGGAACTCCTCTGTGGTGCCTTCCTCTGCAGAGTAATCCCAGACTCACACACGAGGGTATCTTTGATCAAGGTCATCTTTATTGACGGTTCAGGCAGTCTGCCCCTCATAGAGGTCGTATTTAGCCGCTCATGTTCTTGCTGCACTCCATCCGGAAAGTTCCTCCTTCTCCTAATGGAGTTGCTTTCCACCTCTCCCCTTAGGGAGATTCACCAGCTTCTCTCTGTCTGCTCTGAGCTGCACACAGTCACAGCTCTTGCATCAGCCTCTGCAACATTGTTGCAGACCTCCACATGACTCTCCTGAACAGAGTCAAAACACCAACTGAACTGAACCACTAACTTTAGGCAGTGCTGTGTCTTATATCACCTCAGGAACAGGCACATCTCTGATGTCACTAAGGGTGGACATCAAGCATGTTGTCACTTCCTTTGGGACATATGACACCTCACCAGGGTTTGAGGGCAAACCTCCATGATGACTACTGGCAATCCTGCATACTTACCAGGTTTACTGCCAGCATGAGAAAGAGATATGTACACCAATTTTACACATGGCTACACTGGTATTACCTCTCTGGGAGTGTATGTGTATACCGGTATTACCTCTCTGGGAGTGTATGTGTATACCGGTATTACCTCTCTGGGCGTGTAATACCGGTATTACCTCTCTGGGTGTGTATGTGTATACCGGTATTACCTCTCTGGGGGTGTATGTGTATACCGGTATTACCTCTCTGGATGTGTACGTGTATACCGGTATTACCTCTCTGGGTGTGTACGTGTATACCGGTATTACCTCTCTGTGCGTGTATGTGTATACCGGTATTACCTCTCTGGGTGTGTATGTGTATACCGGTATTACCTCTCTGGGCGTGTATGAGTATACCGGTATTACCTCTCTGGGTGTGTACGTGTATACCGGTGTTACCTCTCTGGGTGTGTAAGTATATTCCGGTATTACCTCTCTGGGTGTGTATGTGTATACCGGTATTACCTCTCTGGGAGTGTATGTGTATACCGGTATTACCTCTCTGGGAGTGTATGTGTATAACGGTATTACCTCTCTGGGCGTGTATGTGTATACCGGTATTACCTCTCTGGGCGTGTATGTGTATACCGGTATTACCTCTCTGGGCGTGTATATGTATACCGGTATTACCTTTCTGGGCGTGTACGTGTATACCGTAGTACCTCTCTGGGTGTGTACGTGTATACCGGTATTACCTCTCTGGGCGGGCATGTGTATACCGGTATTACCTCTCTGGGCGTGTATATGTACACCGGTATTACCTCTCTGGGCGTGTACGGGTATACCGTAGTACCTCTCGGGGCATGTACTTGTATACCGGTAGTACCTCTCTGGGCGTGTACGTGTATACCGGTATTACCTATCTGTGCGTGCATGTGTATACTGCTATTACCTCTCTGGGTGTGTATGTGTATACCGGTATTACCTCTCTGGGCGTGTATGTGTATACCGGTATTAACTCTCTGGGTGTGTATGTGTATACCGGTATTACCTTTCTGGGCGTGTATGAGTATAACGGTATTACCTCTCTGGGTGTGTACGTGTATACCGGTATTACCTCTCTGGGAGTGTATGTGTATACTTTTATTATCTCTCTGGGTGTGTACGTGTATACCGGTATTACGTCTCTGGGTGTGTACGTGTATACCGGTATTATCTCTCTTGGTGTGTACATGTATACCGGTATTACCTCTCTGGGCGTGTATGTGTATACCGATATTACCTCTCTGGGTGTGTATGTGTATACCGGTATCACCTCTCTGGGCGTGTACGTGTATTCCGGTATTACCTCTCTTGGAGTGTAAGTGTATACCGGTATTACCTCTCTGGGCGTGTATATGTATACCGGTATTACCTCTCTGGGCGTGTACGTGTATACTGGTATTACTTCTCTGGGTGTGTACGTGTATACCGGTAATACCTCTCTGGGGGTGTATGTGTATACCGGTATTACATCTCTGGGTGGGTACGTGTATACCGGTATTACCTCTCTGGGCGAGTACATGTATACCGGTATTATCTCTCTGGCGTTTATGTTTATACCGGTATTATCTCTCTGAGCGTCTATATGTATACCGGTATTACCTCTCTGGCCGTGTATGTGTATACCGGTATTACCTCTCTGGGTGTGTACGTGTATACCGGTATTAACTCTCTGGGAGTGTATGTGTATACCAGTATTACCTCTCTGGGCGTGTATATGTATACCGGTATTACCTCTCTGGGCGTGTATGTGTATACCGGTATTACCTCTCTGGCCGTGTATGTGTATACCGGTATTACCTCTCTGGGTGTGTACGTGTATACCGGTATTACCTCTCTGGGAGTGTATGTGTATACCAGTATTACCTCTCTGGGCGTTTATATGTATACCGGTATTATCTCTCTGAGCATGTATGTGTATACCGGTATTACCTCTCTGGGCGTGTATGTGTATACCGGTATTACCTCTCTGGGTGTGTACATGTATACCGGTATTACCTCTCTGGGAGTGTATGTGTATACCGGTATTACCTCTGTGGGCGTGTAAGTGTATACTGGTATTACCTCTCTGGGCGTGTATGTGTATACTGGTTTTACCTCTCTAAACGTGTAAGTGTATAACGGTATTACCTCTCTGGGTGTGTACGTGTATACCGGTATTACCTCTCTGGGCGTGTATGTGTATACCGGTATTACCTCTCTGGGCGTGTATGTGTATACCGGTATTATCTCTCTGCGTGTGTACGTATATACCGGTATTACCTCTCTGGGAGTGTATGTGTATACCGGTATTACCTCTCTGGGCGTGTATATGTATACCGGTCTTACCTCTCTGGGCGTGTATGTGAATACCGGTATTATCTCTCTTGGCGTGTATGTGTATACCGGTATTATCTCTCTGAGCATGTATGTGTATACCGGTATTACCTCTCTGGGCGTGTATGTGTATACCGGTATTACCTCTCTGGGTGTGTACATGTATACCGGTATTACCTCTCTGGGAGTGTATGTGTATACCGGTATTACCTCTGTGGGCGTGTAAGTGTATACTGGTATTACCTCTCTGGGCGTGTATGTGTATACTGGTTTTACCTCTCTAAACGTGTAAGTGTATAACGGTATTACCTCTCTGGGTGTGTACGTGTATACCGGTATTACCTCTCTGGGCGTGTATGTGTATACCGGTATTACCTCTCTGGGCGTGTATGTGTATACCGGTATTATCTCTCTGCGTGTGTACGTATATACCGGTATTACCTCTCTGGGAGTGTATGTGTATACCGGTATTACCTCTCTGGGCGTGTATATGTATACCGGTCTTACCTCTCTGGGCGTGTATGTGAATACCGGTATTATCTCTCTTGGCGTGTATGTGTATACCGGTATTACCTTTCTGGGTGTGTACGTGTATACCGGTATTACCTTTCTGGGAGTGTATGTGTATACCGGTATTACATCTCTGGGTGGGTACGTGTATACCGGTATTACCTCTCTGGGCGAGTACATGTATACCGGTATTATCTCTCTGGCGTTTATGTTTATACCGGTATTATCTCTCTGAGCGTCTATATGTATACCGGTATTACCTCTCTGGCCGTGTATGTGTATACCGGTATTACCTCTCTGGGTGTGTACGTGTATACCGGTATTAACTCTCTGGGAGTGTATGTGTATACCAGTATTACCTCTCTGGGCGTGTATATGTATACCGGTATTACCTCTCTGGGCGTGTATGTGTATACCGGTATTACCTCTCTGGCCGTGTATGTGTATACCGGTATTACCTCTCTGGGTGTGTACGTGTATACCGGTATTACCTCTCTGGGAGTGTATGTGTATACCAGTATTACCTTTCTGGGCGTTTATATGTATACCGGTATTATCTCTCTGAGCATGTATGTGTATACCGGTATTACCTCTCTGGGCGTGTATGTGTATACCGGTATTACCTCTCTGGGTGTGTACATGTATACCGGTATTACCTCTCTGGGAGTGTATGTGTATACCGGTATTACCTCTGTGGGCGTGTAAGTGTATACTGGTATTACCTCTCTGGGCGTGTATGTGTATACTGGTTTTACCTCTCTAGACGTGTAAGTGTATAACGGTATTACCTCTCTGGGTGTGTACGTGTATACCGGTATTACCTCTCTGGGCGTGTTTGTGTATACCGGTATTACCTCTCTGGGCGTGTATGTGTATACCGGTATTATCTCTCTGCGTGTGTACGTATATACCGGTATTACCTCTCTGGGAGTGTATGTGTATACCGGTATTACCTCTCTGGGTGTGTATGTGTATACCGGTATCACCTCTCTGGGCGTGTACGTGTATTCCGGTATTACCTCTCTTGGAGTGTAAGTGTATACCGGTATTACCTCTCTGGGCGTGTATATGTATACCGGTATTACCTCTCTGGGCGTGTACGTGTATACTGGTATTACTTCTCTGGGTGTGTACGTGTATACCGGTAATACCTCTCTGGGGGTGTATGTGTATACCGGTATTACATCTCTGGGTGGGTACGTGTATACCGGTATTACCTCTCTGGGCGAGTACATGTATACCGGTATTATCTCTCTGGCGTTTATGTTTATACCGGTATTATCTCTCTGAGCGTCTATATGTATACCGGTATTACCTCTCTGGCCGTGTATGTGTATACCGGTATTACCTCTCTGGGTGTGTACGTGTATACCGGTATTAACTCTCTGGGAGTGTATGTGTATACCAGTATTACCTCTCTGGGCGTGTATATGTATACCGGTATTACCTCTCTGGGCGTGTATGTGTATACCGGTATTACCTCTCTGGCCGTGTATGTGTATACCGGTATTACCTCTCTGGGTGTGTACGTGTATACCGGTATTACCTCTCTGGGAGTGTATGTGTATACCAGTATTACCTCTCTGGGCGTTTATATGTATACCGGTATTATCTCTCTGAGCATGTATGTGTATACCGGTATTACCTCTCTGGGCGTGTATGTGTATACCGGTATTACCTCTCTGGGTGTGTACATGTATACCGGTATTACCTCTCTGGGAGTGTATGTGTATACCGGTATTACCTCTGTGGGCGTGTAAGTGTATACTGGTATTACCTCTCTGGGCGTGTATGTGTATACTGGTTTTACCTCTCTAGACGTGTAAGTGTATAACGGTATTACCTCTCTGGGTGTGTACGTGTATACCGGTATTACCTCTCTGGGCGTGTATGTGTATACCGGTATTACCTCTCTGGGCGTGTATGTGTATACCGGTATTATCTCTCTGCGTGTGTACGTATATACCGGTATTACCTCTCTGGGAGTGTATGTGTATACCGGTATTACCTCTCTGGGCGTGTATATGTATACCGGTCTTACCTCTCTGGGCGTGTATGTGAATACCGGTATTATCTCTCTTGGCGTGTATGTGTATACCGGTATTACCTTTCTGGGTGTGTACGTGTATACCGGTATTACCTTTCTGGGAGTGTATGTGTATACCGGTATTACATCTCTGGGTGGGTACGTGTATACCGGTATTACCTCTCTGGGCGAGTACATGTATACCGGTATTATCTCTCTGGCGTTTATGTTTATACCGGTATTATCTCTCTGAGCGTCTATATGTATACCGGTATTACCTCTCTGGCCGTGTATGTGTATACCGGTATTACCTCTCTGGGTGTGTACGTGTATACCGGTATTAACTCTCTGGGAGTGTATGTGTATACCAGTATTACCTCTCTGGCCGTGTATGTGTATACCGGTATTACCTCTCTGGGTGTGTACGTGTATACCGGTATTACCTCTCTGGGAGTGTATGTGTATACCAGTATTACCTCTCTGGGCGTTTATATGTATACCGGTATTATCTCTCTGAGCATGTATGTGTATACCGGTATTACCTCTCTGGGCGTGTATGTGTATACCGGTATTACCTCTCTGGGTGTGTACATGTATACCGGTATTACCTCTCTGGGAGTGTATGTGTATACCGGTATTACCTCTGTGGGCGTGTAAGTGTATACTGGTATTACCTCTCTGGGCGTGTATGTGTATACTGGTTTTACCTCTCTAGACGTGTAAGTGTATAACGGTATTACCTCTCTGGGTGTGTACGTGTATACCGGTATTACCTCTCTGGGCGTGTATGTGTATACCGGTATTACCTCTCTGGGCGTGTATGTGTATACCGGTATTATCTCTCTGCGTGTGTACGTATATACCGGTATTACCTCTCTGGGAGTGTATGTGTATACCGGTATTACCTCTCTGGGCGTGTATATGTATACCGGTCTTACCTCTCTGGGCGTGTATGTGAATACCGGTATTATCTCTCTTGGCGTGTATGTGTATACCGGTATTACCTTTCTGGGTGTGTACGTGTATACCGGTATTACCTTTCTGGGAGTGTATGTGTATACCGGTATTACCTCTCTGGGCGTGTATATGTATACCGGTATTACCTCTCTGGGCGTGTATGTGCATACCGGTATTACCTCTCTGGGCGTGTATGTGTATACCGGTATTACCTCTCTGGACGTGTAAGTGTATAACGGTATTACCTCTCTGGGTGTGTACGTGTATACCGGTATTACCTCTCTGGGCGTGTATGTGTATACCGGTATTACCTCTCTGGGTGTGAACGTGTATACCGGTATTACCTCTCTGGGCGTGTACCTGTATACCGGTATTACCTCTCTGGGCGTGTATGTGTATACTGGTATTACCTCTCTGGGCGTGTATGTGTATACCGGTATTACCTCTCTGGGGGTGTATGTGTATACTGGTATTACCTCTCTGGGGGTGTATGTGTATACCGGTATTACCTCTCTGGGTGTGTATGTGTATACTGGTATTACCTCTCTTGGTGTGTATGTGTATACCGGTATTACTTCTCTGGGTGTGCATGTGTACCGGTATTACCTCTCTGGGAGTGTACTGTATGTGTATACCGGTATTACCTCTCTGGGCGTGTATGTGTATACCGGTATTACCTCTCTGGGTGTGTATGTGTATACCGGTATTACCTCTCTGGGAGTGTATGTGTATACCGGTATTATCTCTCTGCGTGTGTACGTATATACCGGTATTACCTCTCTGGGAGTGTATGTGTATACCGGTATTACCTCTCTGGGCGTGTATATGTATACCGGTCTTACCTCTCTGGGCGTGTATGTGAATACCGGTATTATCTCTCTTGGCGTGTATGTGTATACCGGTATTACCTTTCTGGGTGTGTACGTGTATACCGGTATTACCTTTCTGGGAGTGTATGTGTATACCGGTATTACCTCTCTGGGCGTGTATATGTATACCGGTATTACCTCTCTGGGCGTGTATGTGCATACCGGTATTACCTCTCTGGGCGTGTATGTGTATACCGGTATTACCTCTCTGGACGTGTAAGTGTATAACGGTATTACCTCTCTGGGTGTGTACGTGTATACCGGTATTACCTCTCTGGGCGTGTATGTGTATACCGGTATTACCTCTCTGGGTGTGAACGTGTATACCGGTATTACCTCTCTGGGCGTGTACCTGTATACCGGTATTACCTCTCTGGGCGTGTATGTGTATACTGGTATTACCTCTCTGGGCGTGTATGTGTATACCGGTATTACCTCTCTGGGGGTGTATGTGTATACCGGTATTACCTCTCTGGGGGTGTATGTGTATACCGGTATTACCTCTCTGGGTGTGTATGTGTATACTGGTATTACCTCTCTTGGTGTGTATGTGTATACCGGTATTACTTCTCTGGGTGTGCATGTGTATACCGGTATTACCTCTCTGGGAGTGTACTGTATGTGTATACCGGTATTACCTCTCTGGGCGTGTATGTGTATACCGGTATTACCTCTCTGGGTGTGTATGTGTATACCGGTATTACCTCTCTGGGAGTGTATGTGTATACCGGTATTACCTCGTCAAGGTAAACACCTTTTAGTACTACACATTAGTATGTGCGGTCTCTTGTGGTCTATCAGGCAGTACTGCACATTAGTATGTGCGCTCTCTTGTGGTCTATCAGACAGTACTGCACATTAGTATGTGCGCTCTCTTGTGGTCTATCAGACAGTACTGCACATTAGTATGTGCGCTCTCTTGTGGTCTATCAGACAGTACTGCACATTAGTATGTGCGCTCTCTTGTGGTCTATCAGACAGTACTGCACATTAGTATGTGCGCTCTCTTGTATCAGCACATAGACGTTCCGCTGACTGCTTTCTCTGTCCCAGCTTAGTGATTTTGTTGTCATGCTGTTGGATATATCACAGTGGGCTGGAGGAGCCAAAAGACCACATGCAATAAGTTAATATGTTAATATGGAGCTTGAAGGGTCAGTTTAGGAGTTAAAGATTCTAGAACATTATGTTGAGTCATTTTCTTTTTGTCTCTATTACTGTAAGTGGGAATTTAGACCAATAGGTGAGATTTATCGTAGTATTGTTCTTATTCTTTACATTGGTAAACAATAATAATAATAATAGCATGTTCTTGTATAGCGCTGCTAGTTCTACATAGTGCTTTACAGAGACATTTTGCAGGCACAGGTCCCTGTCCCGTGCAGCTTACAATCTATGTTTTTGGTGCCTGAAGCACAGGGAGATAAAGGGACTTGCCCAAGGTCACAAGGAGCCAACACTGTGAATTGAACCAGTTTCAAACTCAGTGCCAGAGTCAGTGTCTTTAGTCACTGAGCCACTCCTTCTCTGTGGTAGGTGGTAGGTGGTAGATGGTAGATGGTAGGTGGTAGGTGGTAGGTGGTAGGTGGTAGATGGTAGATGGTAGGTGGTAGATGGTAGGTGGTAGGTGGTAGATGGTAGGTGGTAGATGGTAGGTGGTAGGTGGTAGGTGGTAGGTGGTAGGTGGTAGGTGGTAGGTGGTAGGTGGTAGGTAAGATATAGTTGAATTTTATAAAAATGTTGTTGATTTTTTTTATACAGCCGTGTAGCTGAAGATTTGGCTTCAGGAACACCATGGTTTCCAAGAGACATAGGGCCTCATGCAGTAAGCGTTGATAAGGGAAATATGGCCATGTTATAGCCAAAATTGGGTTTGAGATTCAGTAAGCGCCGATAAGTGCTTCATATCGCCAGGTTTCGGAGCCGATAATTTGGTTATGGCCAGTCGCCTGCCGATAAGCCTGTTTTCGACACTGATCGCCACTTTTTTAAATCGGCTGGATTCAACAAAAAAAAACAGCTTATCGGGGCTGATCGGCACTACGAAATTGAGATGTTATGGCCGATTTCTCCCGCCAACTAAAGTTGGCATTTTGGACGGGAGAACGATCGCTAAGGCTGCCGGAACGGCACTTAGAACAAAAAACATCTTCTGTACATCAATGGAAGTCAATGGAGCGGGGACGTATAACAGTATAGTACTGTTTACGTTTCATTGCTCACAATACAAGGGGGATTTGCATTACAGTGTGGGGGCATTCCCTGCATTGTGTCACAGCTGACGTGTCTTATTTGCATAACATTCGACTTTTACATGTTTTCAGCATTTGCGGGTCACATTACTCATCATGTGATGATGTGGCAAGGGAAAATACTATACTACACTCTTAAAGGAGAACCTCACATCATATCACACATTTTACTCAACTCAGCGACAATTATTTACATGATGTCACACATGTCACACATGTCACACATACACAGTATATTCATCTTCCTTTACATTACACAATGCTTGTAATGTGACACGCATCTTTAAACGTTCATGTACATCTGTATTCTCATGTTTACATATACTTTTGGGTCCTCCCTATTTTCATGACGTCACTTATTGGACGCTCAATCACATTGCATGTTTACATTGTAACCGTTGCATTACAAGCACTTCAACCTAACTTATACACACATGTACAGTAATTCATCATTGGGACACCTTGTAAACTCATTCTATACCAACTATCCTCCTTACACAAATGCATGCATATGCACACGACTATTCATTGTTGCCAACATGTCACAATAACATGGATAATTACACATGTTACACAAAACTTTTCCCACGTCAATCTCAGCCTTTTTGTCTCATTACATGACTGACTCTTGCGTTCACAAGTGTTACATGCATTGCACATGCAACTATTTATTTGCAAGCAATCTTTGTACAAAGCTTCACGTCACATCATTGCCAAATATCATCATTCCCTGCAGAATACACACAACAAATACTTAGAACAACAAGTGCACACAGCTTGCCACAGAAGTACTTTATTATGTTAATGTAACACCTTGCATTTTACTATGTCACCTGACATCATCACATACCTATTTAAAGGACGCACATTACCTGCTCATTCACAGCTACTCATTTCAAAATGTTGCGAATGTTTAGGAGACGGAGGAACATTCTTTTCTATGACATGCTTGATGATGAAGACAATCATATAGGGCAAGGGAGGGACACACCGAGGGACAGTGACAGTGACGCGGATACGACAGGGACAGGGAGAGGGACAGGCCGAGGGACAGGTAGAGGGACAGGAGATCAGAGGAGAAGACAGAGGAGACAACTTGTGCCTCGTCCGCGTCTGTACAGGGAGAGAACCCTGTTAGATGGGATGAGTGAGGAGGAGATTGTAAGTCGCTATCGTTTGAGTTCAGCAGCAATCTTAGCTCTTTATGAGGAGATAAGGGGGGATTTAGATTTTTTCACAGCCAGAGGTCGTGCAGTCCCTGGGCTTGTTAAAATGCTGTGCTCATTACATTATCTTGCTTCCGCGTCATACCAGACAACTGTGGGCATAGTGGGCGGGGTCTCGCAATCTACATTCTCGCGGGCCTTGACCCAGTTTCTCTATGCACTCAATAGACGCGCTAGGAATTATATTCATTTTCCTACAGAGGCGACAGAGTGGCTGGAAGTCAGGACTGGCTTTTATAATATAGCAGGGATACCATGTGTGCTGGGTGCAATCGATTGCACACATGTTGCTTTGATTGCACCTAGTCAGAGTGAGCATGTGTACCGCAATCGGAAGCACTACCATTCACTCAATGTACAGGTGGTATGTGATGCCACGATGAGGATAATGCATGTGGTACCCAAGTTCCCTGGTTCCAGTCACGATTCCTCTATCCTGAGGAACTCTTCAGTCTTCCATGCGTTCGAAGAGGGACATTTTGAACCTGGTTGGCTGCTGGGTGAGTACATATTTACATGTTCTAACACAAAACACATGTTGATTTAGGAATGTTGGCATTGTACAATTTGATCACTAATGTCAGCTTATGTGTGCTCCATTCATTATAGGTGACTCAGGATACGGAATTAGGCCGTGGCTCTTGACTCCGGTGCTAAACCCTCAAACTGAAGCAGAGGACAGGTACAATGCAGCCCATATATCTACAAGATCTGTTATAGAGAGGACATTTGGCCTACTCAAGACCAGGTTTAGGTGTCTGGACAGAACTGGTGGGGCTCTTCTATACAAGCCTCAAAAAGTGTCTGATATTATCCTTGCCTGTTGCATTTTGCACAATGTTGCACTCAGGCACAATGTACAGTCAGACCTAGCTGAGGCTTTGGTAGACGAGCATCCCACCCATGTAGCTGCTGAAAATGAACAAACAGCCAGTGGTGGCCAGACACGACAGAATCTCATCAATTCATTTTTTTCTTGTAAGTACAAACTCATATGTTCCTAGTACTACTTTTATAGTTTAATTATGTTATATTAACAATAATGTTTCTTTATATAACCTTCTGTTAGGACACAGATGAATATGGGTTGCACACCTTTCTTTTCTCTGCTGTGTGCACAAAGGGATGTGGCACCGGTATGTTATTGTTGCACAGGTTATATAATCCCTCTTCAATTGTACTTTAGTTGTGTGTATGTGAATACAACTTGGGTAACAAAGCAATAATATTTTAGCATTGTGTTATTCCTTATGCTAAGACAAAACACATATTATGCCCATAATCATTCATGCTTCTAGTATGCTTACATACAATGTTATTGGTGCAGTGTAACATGTACATCCATATGATGTGTACACCAGGCTGATTTACATTTTGAATGTCATGAAATATACATGGTGTTGTACATTTAACACCAAATACACACTTTGCTGTGTTGTTTACGGTACTGAAGATGGCATGTCAATGTTTGCAATTTATATATTGTTCCTTTGCATTATAGGTATATCTCCAGTATGACTGATCATGGTATGTATATTTGCTGACATCTCTCATAAGATGTGGCTACCTCAATCTTCCTATAATTATTGGAACTAAAAACCCAACATATTGGTTTAAACACAAATGTTACATATATGTACTTTCTGTATCATGTATATGCATTTAGCTACTCTTGAGCTTTCATGTGCATTGTATTACAAAATGATTACTCACATTTCATCACATTTTATGTATGTTTCCTTATAATTTCCATTAATGTAATATAGAGGTGGTTGGAGAAAAGGGGATAACTGTACTTATTTGTTTACTTACGGGAGCACATTCATCACTAGCATAGACACACTTTTTAAGACAACTGTTTGTGTCTCTATCAATTGGTGTAGGATCCATGTATAACACCGACAAATGATAACACCAGCTTTATTATGGTAGCTTATATCATCATATTGACTATACTATGTATTTCTAAACGATTAATAAACACAGTAAACTATAGTTAGTTAGGTTAATGAAATATACACAGAAACGTACTTCATAACATGATGGTGATGTCATATTCAGAACATCATGCATTGGAGGGGACCATAACATCTGGCCAGTAACATTATTTGCTACAGTCCCAAACCATTTTATCTACATACCCATGTAACAAGAGATTTTAAAAATAAATGGCTACTTGGTTGTAAGTGTCCTTTACATTGGGAGAAGGAGTGGCTCAGTGAGTAAAGACACACACTGGCACTGATAGTTTGAAGCAGGGGAGTCTGGTTCAATTCCCGGTGTGGGCTCCTTGTGACCTTGGCCAAGTCACTTTATCTCCCTGTGCCTCATGCGGCAAAAAAACATTTGTACGTTCCACGGGCCAGGGACCTCAGGCTGAAACATGTGTCTGTAAATCGCTGCGTACAACTAGCAGCCCTATACATGAACATGCTCATATTATTATTATTATTGTTACATAGTTTCGACAGTCATACGTTCCATTACATATTAGAATACACAAATGTGTTAGCAGAGTGGGAATGGTTGTTATATATAAAACACACCATGTCATAAAATGTTAGTAGTCATTAAAGAACACTCAATAAAAATTCATGAGGCACTCTTTTGCAACATCATTATGTTAATTAAGTGCTTATGCAATATAGGCATAAGGGTATCACATTTTTAATTGTTTGTTAATAAGCGCTGCAAGCAATATAAAATTAGTTCCATATGTAGTATAGTAGTCGGTGGCTCCTCCTCACAATCATCTCATATAAAGGTAGACTCTTCTGAAATCATACATTGATCCGATTGTATCTTCCCCGACATCTCTGAAATACAGCAAACACATGATGGTCAAAGATGGCACCTTACTAGATATGCATCCGTGACAACGCGTTACGCAGCTCTATATGATTGTGTAGATACACACGTCACTCACTTATATGTTAGAAGTAAAACTGTTCATCAGTATGTAATGTTTCTTTAAATTTGTAGCAGGCATAACTATGTATAAGAAGTGAACGTTGCCTGTATACTGAAAGATGTGCGCGCACATCTTTGTGTGCGCACGCACTTCACGCTTGGCTCCACTAACTGTTAGCGCATGCGCAAAACAAAGCGTACGTTGTGCGTTCAATACATGTTGAAAATACCAGTAAACATAACATCTTTATTTCAAATACAATGAAGACGAAACTACATTCGTTCTAAACGAGTACATCTGTATTCTTTTTAAACAGACGTGTTTGAACAGAAAGCACGGCCGATAACACAATGCGCAAATGCAATACGTGTGACGTCATGTTAAGCCAGCGTGAAACGCACGCTAACACTCCTCCCACTCAATTAACATTCGGCTAACGCCCAGGGTACGCCTACAAACACTGAGCCGCACGCATCACACACTGCAGTTACCGTTACTATAACAAAACATGACAGCCAATAGGCTTTGAGGCGCGCACGTCGCTTGGGGGCGGGACTTACATCACTAATCCTTTTTAAGGACGCCTTGGCCCATGACAAGGGTCCCACGTCATACGTGGTGGACCCGGTTTTCAATGTTGTAGATGTTGCATGATAACAAAACAGGTATGTGTTAGAGTAATGGTAAAATGTTGCTAATATGTTTAAAGGGATAGGAAAGTACGTATATTTATTCCGTCAGCAATGTGTACTACTCTTTCAGGTCCTACTATATTGTATTAGGAAACAATTTGTTTGTGATCGCTACATGTTATGCAGTCTGCAATGTTACGCTGTATCCACGCATTGAAAGTGAAAATGGTGGTTACAAAAAAAAAAAAAATTTAAACGCAGAGTCAACGCATAACGATTGTTATATTTACCATTCTTCTAGAATTAACTCTTCGCCTGGCTGCAACTGGTCGCTCCAGAAATGCAAGCCATTTTCATCCACGCTTAACCCAACCGCTGAATCCAGTATGGCACATATCTCCTCCAGGATGCGCTCATAGGAATCGCCACTGCTTTCTTCAAATAATTGGTCGGGAGGTAGGTTCATTTCTTCCGGTTCCCATTCCAATGCAATTTCAGCTGAAAGGCTTGGTACATAATCATAGTACTTTTGTTCTTGTACAATGTGGGTTTCAGGAATGGAGGCTGCAGATATTGCAGCACGTATCGATTCAAACGGATCAGTAGTAGCGGATACATTGCTATTGCCATTAGGAATAAATATGCCTTTCACGACAATATAAGTGCCGTCTTTCAGGAGAAATTGTTTTTCCGGGGCAATCTTCCAGAAACCATAGGTGTGTTGTAGCTTATCCTGGTCACGTTCAAAAAAGTCATTACTTGATAAAGTGAATCTTATTGAGGAATTAAAATTCCGTGCATGCTTACGGTCTTGGTAATAAGGATATTTTGCTCGAATGAAATCATCGATTTGGCGTGTGCTTGCTTTCTGTCCGCGACTGTTCAAGATGGCTTCACAGATCATGTACTTATACCCTAAAAGGGGATTAATATTGTTAACGAATTCATCAGCCATGTCTGAGTAGCACAAAAGCTGTGTGCAGGTCTGTGTTATTTGCTCATCAAAATGAATGTGCTGAATGGCTAACAAACTCCTGTTTTTCCTTGTCAAGGTCAACAAAAGTAACTACTTTGACTCCTTATTTCAAACGCCAATTGGATTTGTTTGTCTAATTGGGTTAACAGTTGTGGTTCGTGATATGGGACTGTGGGAGAAACATTTCTCCTTCTTTTATCTCGTTTGTGAAAAACATCCCTAGACTGTGAATGCGTTCACATAGTGTTTTTTTGAAAACTAACAAAGACCAGTGTGTGAAAATATTTCTTAGCCAGGCATATCAGTAAAAACACACCTGCAAAAAGAAATGTTTTTTCCCCGCTTACATTTCTGTGTGTATGTGAAAGTCTGGTTAACTCCCTGTCTGCATGAGTTTAAATACGTGTGTATATATATATATATATATATATATATATATATATATATAAATATATCTCTTATAAAAATATATATATATTTATATATAATATTTTTTTTTTTTTTATATTGCAGGAGTACACACAACATTGATGGCATTAAGTATACCTTGTATGAAACCTATTTAAATGGTGAGAAACATGATTGAATTAAGTAATAAACATTTGTTTAAGCACAATACTGTTAGAGTCTCATACTTAGGATATTTCTCAAACATTAGGCCTGTATTATTAAAATAGTGTGCTTTCACAAGGAAGCATGAAGTGTATTAGTTTGTGTATACCAGTTTATATAGTACTATATATATATATATATATATATATATATATATATATATATACACACACATATATACATATATATATATATATATATACACATATATACATATATATATACACATATATACATATATATATACACATATATACATATATATATACACATATATACATATATATATACACATATATACATATATATATATATATATACACACACTCACACTCACACTCACTCAGTGTGTGTGTGTGTGTGTGTGTGTGTGTGTGTATATATATTATTATACATTCTGAGATGTTATAGAAACGAACACACAACTGATTAAAGGACAAAATTACAATGGCCAAGCAAGGCAAAGGTAAGTAATAATTTACACATAATCCTGCTGTACACGTACAAGAAAGATGTTTGCACTTACTTAGGTGTTTTAATAATTGCATGTGACTAATATGCATATGCAATTCTTACATCAATTAACACACCCAAATGCAATGTTTTGCTGCAAAGTCAATGGCAGCTTCTCTAAACTTAGCAACTGGCTCCTGGTGGACCATTACTGAACAGACGATTACAACATAAATATTTATAACACAATTAATTATGAGTGTTAACATTTCCAAAACTTCACGTGTACAAGAACATAGTTGAAAGTTTGGAAACAACACAGTCTTCAGCATACATACAATAGTAATTAGATAATGTGAAGTCAACAAAACAAGGCCAAAGACATATTTTCTGAATTATAACATTTATTTTTTTTGTTCCTTTTGCGAGCGAGTAACAGGCCTGCTTGTTGTCTCTTGAATTTTCCTTTTTCTTTTGCCACCAACTTTAGGCACAACAGAGCCACTTTGAGTGGCCTCTGGCACTTCACGGGCAGGGCTTGTGGCCAGTGACTGTTCACCTACGGGGCTTGTGGCCAGTGACTCACCTACAGGGCTTTTGGGCAGTGATTCACCTACAGGGCTTTTGGGCAGTGATTCACCTACAGGGCTTTTGGGCAGCGATTCACCTACAGGGCTTTTGGGCAGCGACTCACCTACAGGGCTTTTGGGCAGCGACTCACCTACAGGGCTTTTGGGCAGCGATTCACCTACAGGGCTTTTGGGTAGTGACTGTTCACGGACAGGGCTTGTGCCCAGTGACACATGTGAGCAAGTTGGTAGACACTGCACAAGTGATGGTTGGTCTGTTTCATGTGTGTCTTTTGTTGTTTTTGACCAAAAACTGGTCAGTAGTAACTGCTTGTATTTTGTTTTTGTGGGCTCCTTTGTAGGTGTCAGCTGCTGATTTTGTACAGATGGCAGTGGTAGTATGTCGTCAGGAACCTGCACAGCAATCTCTGCTACTTGACCGGTAACATTTGGGCCTGGTGAATGAATATCAGATGAATGTGGTGAAAACTGACCTGCATGAACAGATCCTGGCTGGGAGGTGTTGAATTGTGGTACATTAGTCATTCTCCAGTAATTAGCTTGTGTTTGCTGAACAACTAATGCTTCGAATGAGGTGTTGATTTTTTGCAACTGTTTAGGCACTTCAATGAAGACTCTGTGGAGATGTGCCAATTGTGATACTGTTTCTTCCTGCAGTCCAATCATCCTTTCCAGCACTGTCATCATGTCTGAATGGCGACGATTTTCTGCGTCCACTATTTTTCCCTCTGAAGCTACAATTGCATCGTATGTGGAAGTTGATGGACGATTTGGCGGTACAACAGTTTCTATTGGCACCTCTTCATGGTCACATGATTGTATTTCAGTCTCTTCTGTGGCGTCATCCTCATCATACTCATCATCCTCATCACCATGATGTTCTAAAAAGAAATGTACACATTATTAAATGGCATGTTAATGTATGCTGTGTTACTATGTAATTGTACTATGTCCTAAGTAACACCTAACATGTTAGCATACGTTTTATAACCTCATTAAAAACTACCTTGACTTACGAATAATGTTTGGACTCAGTATGAAATATGAATGAATGAAAAGTTGCTCTAAACTCAGAAGTCCTACATGATAATTAACATCACTAACACAATACATGTTGCCTTACACTTAATTTTCACTGACACTAAGTAATCCTATTTAAAGAAGATGTGCAAAACAAATAATGCACATGACAACATAACATATAGAAGAGCACATATTATATGGCCAGCAAATGATACACTCACCTTCTAGTAGTGTTGAGCTGGCTGACCCAGGTGAAGACACTTGTTCCATCTCAGGTGACACATGTCCTCCAGGGGCAACTATATATAACAATAACATAAGTTTTACATTTACATGTGTAAATATTGAACAAACACTTATTGTATGTTCTGTATTTATGATTAACTAACAACATCAGTTCCTTAACCGAAAATGTGTGTGAAAGTGAACATAAATAGTTGTAATAACACTGTACATGCCTGTGTACTTAGAATTTTTGAGTTCCCTAACATACAACATACTATGTTGCTGCAGTAATGCGTGAGGATAAATAGATTAAATGAGTACATAAAAATCATATGTTGTGTAGTGATATCAGTATCATAATGTACATAACTATCATGAGATGACCATTCACAATGGTTATCATGAAGGTGGTCATATTGCAAAAAGTGTTGTTTTTGGTAGAGGATATGTGTGGTACATTAATCGAAGATGTGGCACACCTGAATGTGGCTGTGACTCAACAAGACAACACATGCAGTGTGTGATAATGTGTCTTTGATAGTAGTTCAACTATAGATATGAGTGAACTAATGTGTGACGTACGCTTTGATAAGTAATGAGTTGTTGGGGCATTTAGTAGCTAGAGTTAAGCTTTCAAATGAGTGTGATTAACTTCAGTTGTGCTATTCAGGTTGTAAGAAAGGTATTCCCTTCCCCAAAAAGCCTAATCAGCCACACCTTTCAATGACTTGAAACAGGTGCAAATGGTGTGAACTAAGTTGACCGTGAAATGAGGCTGTAATTAGTGTGTGTGCTGAACCCCACCCCCTCTGTTGAAGTGTATGCTGTGATGAGATATTAATTGCAGCTGCTTTAACACAATGGTAGATGAGCTAAGTAGTCATCTGCAGTGTTTAAGTTATGAAAACAATGACATAACATATGCTACGTGTGCCTCATTATGCTGTCTGTATATGACATAAAGCAAAAATGGACCTTTTCATAAGCAACTATAGATGTGTTAGTGCCAGTGATGTTTGTAGGCCGTTACATGCAATTTCTTTGATGCATGCTTAAAATAGGCAGTAATGTCATGTTTGTCGGAGTAAAATCAATAAAATACACAATAACATGATACATATTTCTGTTCTGTACCTGTAGCTACTAATAATTTCTCATGAACATGTGTTACACGTGTACTACCCTGTTGTTCCCCATCTTCGCCCACCATCAATTGCTTCCACTGCAGCTATGCATTTTGGGAATTCACATGTAAATGAGCACGCAATGGCACGTGCTATATTAGTTACTGCTTTTAGTAGGACTACTACATATATGTCTATTTTGAGATATATATATACAGAATCAGACATATACATATATAGATGCAGGTATGCTTATATTGTGAAGACAGTATAAAAAGCAGTGTAACTATGCAAAATAACTGTAAGCAACGACACGCCTAGTACAGTAATATTTATCACCTGCTGGAAATTGTGACGGATAAATTCCAATGTCACGGTCACCAGCCAAGCCTTCCACGACGACGGTAAGTAATTTTGGCCGAAGCAGCTCCTCCAATGGAGTCAATATGAGACGTTGTGGTGTGGGCCCACCTCCAGTGCCAGTAGCATGCACGCGTTGGTCTTGTATTTTCTTTTTCAATTTGGACCTAATATCATCAAATCTTTTCCGACAATGATACTTGTCCCTGACACTATTCCCACAGGCATTGACACCAATGACTATTGTGTCCCACATTTCTTTTTTGCTTGCTGCACTTGTCCGCCCTTGAAAAACATATAAAAGATATGAGGTAAATGAATAATAATATAAGCACCAGTTTCCTACACTGCTAGCTGTTCCAAGTGATAGCAAACATGCTGTTTTATGTGTAATATGTGCAGCACATGAGCATTCACTACTAAACCTATACATGTAAGCAAGGTTGCATTCATATTGTATGCAGTTCTGGCAAATTGACCGCCTGTGTTTATTTGTCCTTGTAAGGCATGATAAAAAGCTGTGTTTCCACACTAATGAACATAGAAAGATATTGTGTACCCATATTTGCATATGAACAAAACTCAGATGACCTAGGATCACATGTATTTGAATAATAAATGTAAAGTTACACTTACCTACTAAATGTCCATATATACTGTCATAGTGCTCCAGAATGCCAGTGACAAGAGCCCTATTTTCCTGGTCATTGAAGCGAGGATTACGTGGCTTCTCCACACGTTTTTTCCGAGCAGGTTTAGGGTCAGAGCTTGGCTGGTGCTGACTGGACTCTCCTTCTTCCAATGGAAGAGCCTCCAAAAGCTGGCCACCAGCAAGCACGCCACCACCATCCACCCCATCAGCAACTGCGCCACCAGCAGCACTCCCAGCACCAGCACTCCCACTCCTAGCACCAGCACTCCCACTCCTAGCACCAGCACTCCCACTCCTAGCACCAGCACTCACACTCCTAGCACCAGCACTCCCAGCACCAGCACTCCCACTCACAGCAACAGCACTCCCACTCCCAGCACCAGCACTCCCACTCACAGCAACAGCACTCCCACTCCCAACAACAGCACTCCCACTCCCAACAACAGCACTCCCACTCCCAGCAACACCACTCGCAGCACCAGCACTCCCACTCCCAACAACAGCACTCCCACTCCCAGCAACACCACTCGGTGCACCAGCAACATCACTCCCCTGAACAGAACGTTCACTCCGACGCGTACTCCCACGAGTAGCACTCCCACTCCCACCAGCATCACTCTTCCCACGCTTTGCGGGCATACTTCCAGCACTCACAAAAAACAGACAAGAAATGTACAGGCAATCACACGACCCACTTCCACATATAAAACAAGACAAAGATGTAAACAAAACAACAAAGGACAAAGCTCACCCAATACACAACAAGTCTCTCAGTCAATATGCAAATGTTCAATCGTCCAGCTCTGTGCGTCTCTCTCTCTCTCTCACTCCCAACAACACAGAGAATGATTAGCAGTACACGTTGCCTTTAAATATGGCGCGCAATCAAAAACATGCTTGTTTCGCCTGATTCAGCAAGATTTGTGATTGTGCAACCTAACAGCACCCCGCCACGCACGCCGATACACCTGTGTGTGATCGGCTCATCATCGTGAGAGTGGGCGGATTTGTTTTCTGGTTGATTTTGAATGTATTCGGCACTTACTGCATACGGAGAGGGAAAAACGCCAATAACATGACTAATCGATAAGCTTGCCGATTTCACATAATCGTCGCTTACTGCATGAGGCCCATACTGATTTACTTACCAATGTTCTCCTCCCCTTTCAGTAAATGAATATGGCAGTCAAGCCTCACTGTTCCCATGGGCCAATAGGAAGCCGCAGCACAATCTGATGCAGATGTCTCTTTAAGTACCCAGGTAGAACACCTGTAACTAAATACATGTATATGATATTTATGCTGCTTTAACATTTGCTTTTTAGTATAAAAATAGTTATGAAATAACCAGGCTACAGTTGATACTATTTTTCCACACGTGCACGCGCAGGGCTGAAATCATTTCCGCATTAATGGCTCTGATCGCGGTTTAATGCGGTGTCCTGCCCGCGCTGTTACACAGGCTACTGGTGCCCCGACGGACACCTAAAGCCTCCTATCATGCTCTAATGTTAGGGTTATTGCTCCCCACTTAGTACTTCTGCAGTCTTGGTAGATATGTGCTGTTAAATACTGCTATCAAGCTAATATCACTATTACATACAGCATTTACTTCCTCACATGCAGTGTTTATGAGTGTGCATAGCTGGTCACATGAGGGTGCCCACCTTTTCACTCTAAGTACTGTTACCTACTATTACCTATTGTGACAGTGTTGCAGAGGTCTCTATAGGGTATTATATGCCTACATTGTTAACCCCTGAGGGTTTACTGTGAACAGCTCCACACAACACTGCGTGCATATATATATACCCTATGAGGAAGGCTTTCCAGACTGCATATTGAGATCTACTGGTGCACAATATATTTGTTTCAGTACACCAGTCACTACCAGTCACTCCATTACCACCTATGGTTTACTGTATGCATATATTGCCTATTGTGACCTGGTAATATAGTACATCGTCGTATTAACCCTACCTTTACCCTCACTGAGGTTTTTTTTTTTTATAAGGACTTAGTTTCCTGTGTGATATCGATACACAACAGGAGACACCTATTATATTGATTGCGAGCCCTATGGCTGTCAGTATTTCGATCCCACGACCTCTAGTACGTCATTTTAACACCCATTATTTTATATATGTGTTGTATCAATAAAGTTTATTTTAAACCATACACTAATCACCAGAGGGTGAACTTGAGTGCTATACTGGGTTCTTCTCTACCCTTTCTACCTACAGTTGATACTACTCTAAGTAGCAGATAGGATTGGTCAAAAGATGACCAACAGAAAGAGATCCCATAGGTTTGCACTCAACTGATATATACCTCTGAGTGTAGATTATATATATATATATATATTTTAAACCATATGGGTACCAGGAGGTTAAAATACAAAACAAAAAATTATTTATTAAATACTAATGGGTACACATCTAATCAAAAATAATTAACTAATTTAAAAGTAATCTAAAATCTCTAAAGAAAGTGATAACGGAGTAGGTCGGCAAACACAGTGGGGTGTATGGGTGTATAGCATTAGGGGTATATGCAGTACAATCACGGAGGTCCCATATGTAAGTGACACTGCCTATAGACTATATAATATAGGTCCGTATAGTGTAATTCGGCGGTGTGCTAGCTAAATTAGCCTATGTGCACACAAGCATCTGTATCACAGGGACTATCAGATTGGCGTCACTGGACAAATAGCAGCTAAATATCCCTCGTTTATATACTCCTCATAGTGGAGGGATAGTACTCTAATGAGTATGCTGTGTGTAAACAGTGCGCCGTATATTACCCATATCCGAGTTGTAGCTCTTAGATCACCGGGGATGCCTCATGCTCCGTCTCACGCTCCACGAAAAGAACCGGCTGATGTCATCAGTCTGTGCGTCGCCTAATTGGGTCACTTACATATGGTACCTCCGTGATTGTACTGCATATACCCCTAATGCTATACACCCATACACCCCACTGTGTTTGCCGACCTACTCCGTTATCACTTTCTTTAGAGATTTTAGATTACTTTTAAATTAGTTAATTATTTTTGATTAGATGTGTACCCATTAGTATTTAATAAATAATTTTTTGTTTTGTATTTTAACCTCCTGGTACCCATATGGTTTAAAATATATATATATATAATCTACACTCAGAGGTATATATCAGTTGAGTGCAAACCTATGGGATCTCTTTCTGTTGGTCATCTTTTGACCAATCCTATCTACTTGTTAATAATCCCATGCACCACTTTTTACCCTAGCATTTGATTATTAAGGTGAGCAGTGTTTATACAATCTTTATCCCTACTCTAAGTAGCAACAACTTTATTTAGGTTTACTGGCCTTGATTTCTGCTACAGTAATTCCAGTGCTTTTTGTGAATGACTTTGTGTCCTATTTTTACAGCTAGGACACTGACAAATAATTACTAATGTGCGATATTTCAGAAGACAGAAAAAGAGGTTTTGCACTAATACAATTCAGGTTCACAGAAGCAGGAATGTTTAAGTTAAAAGCTAAGTAAATGAAGAGCTGATTAATTAATTTGTTTATATAGTAAATTTCCTTGGTGAAATAAATAAATAAAACTCCCACAATAGAAACTATTTATTGTCAGAGCCTTAATGTTGCTAGAAAATGTGTAAAAGTAACATAAAAGTAACAGTTTGTGTGAGTTTCACCCCAATTAGCAAATCAAAAACATGTAATGGTGGATTAGAAAAATTGTCCATTTTTTAAAGAAGATTTTGAGCAACTCATTGTATGAGATGATTAACATTTCAGTATATTATTCATCTAATTAGTACACACTGTCTTTACAACTGATCGTGATGTTCTCAATTTTAAAAACAAATAATCTAATAATGTGTTTTGTCAGAATTTGTGTTGCAAAATTAATCATTGGTAATTTTATAATAAGCAAACCCAACATAGGCATCACCATTATAATGTTATTATTAAATCATTCTCATGTGAGTGAATCTTTTAGTAGGTGTTTTTCTTTGGTCATTAAGTGGGTGCCAGTATAGCCCCCAAAGCTTAAATTACTTATTTAAATCCCTTTATTTAGGGAACATTTGTTAATGACAGTGCTCTATGTATCAAAGGCAAAATGTTGGCACAAAGTCCTTACTTTGTTGCAACTTGCGATGAAATGTATCTATTTATTAATCTTAGTTGCACCATTTATTGATATGTTTGCGCCTGTCTGCGATGAGATGAGGGATTTATCGAACAAGGGGCGAAGTTAGGTGCGGAGTTACATTAACTTATTGGCGCAGGTCTGTGTGTTAGGAAATGTGCGTCTTGTGTTACTTTTCGTGACGGTTTTCAGCCTTCCATTTTCACCATCATGTTAGGTGGCATAAGATGTTCTTTCAGCACAGAACACCAGAGCAGCATGTGCCTAATTCCACATACAACACGCAGAAATACCCCCAATAAATATGATGCGTTTCAGACAGAAACATGTTTTTGGGACACAGATCCATCAGCACAGATACACATTGATACGTAGACCCCGCACAGATACACATTGATACGTAGAACCCGCACAGATACACATTGATATGTAGAACCCGCACAGATACACATTGATACATAGACCCCGCACAGATACACATTGATACGTAGACCCCCGTGTCCTGGAGATCTGATAACTGCAAAGCAATAATGAGGCAAGTTAATCTGTAGCTGCCTGAGAGCTGATCAATATGTACTTTTACCATGTGTTTGCATTCAAAAAATAAATCACTGAAACATCGCTACATATATTGTTAGTTGACTGTTGCTATTGATGTCTAAGAGAATTGGGGGAACCCGCTTAACCAGGTATGACACAAGGTCACATATACAGACAGGTGCACTAGGGTAATTGATTACAAGAGAGAACGAAAACACCGGTGGAGTATAGGCACTACCAACCGGATAAGTTCCTGTAGCGTGCACTCAATATCTGTATAAGGGAAAGTACCTAAACAAAAGTATTGGAAGCCAAAGAAAACAGTGGTACTGGTCCAGGATGTATTGCATAATTAAAGAGTTAAAAACACTATTTATTCGTATGCATTTAAATAATTCGCCCAGACTGGATGAGTACAATAAAAACGTATTAAATAATAGCACAGTGTGCTAATTACTCCTAGAGGTGATGGGTAAACAATGCAAATTAGCTAGGGCAATGAATACCACTATATGCCTCTAGAGAGGTCACGCGAGCCAAAATAGGCAAGGGTATAGTGGCCCAGCATGCCAAAAATTGGCTGAAGGCATAGTAGCCCATTGCCCTAGCTAATTTCCATTGGTTACCTATCGCCTCTATGAGTACTTAGCACACTGTGCTATTATTTAATACGTTTTTATTGTACTCATCCAGTACAGATGTATACATCTAGCAAAGGAGAAAAATGTAACGTTCCCAGGGGAGAAAAAGGAATCACAAAAAATGTCAATAGGAATAAATTAAAGAGTATGTGGGAATTTCACTTTTTAGGAATATAGAAGGGGTACAAAGATACTGATACTAAGGAACAGCGCTTCTAAACGTTGTACCTTCATATACTGTCCAACACTTATTGTACAACGCGAGCACCTATGGACCATCTGTGCAGAATATGCTCCATACTTCACAAGGGCCGGAGAGGGGAGGGCTGGGGAGGGGAGGGCCAGGGAGGGGAGGGCCAGGGAGGGCCGGGGAGGGGAGGGCCAAGGAGGGGAGGGCAAGGGAGGGGAGGGGAAGGCCGGGGAGGGGAAGGCCGGGGAGGGAAGGGCTGGAAAGGGCTGGGGAGGGCAAGGGAGGGGAGGGGAAGGCCGGGGAGGGAAGGGCTGGGGAGGGCAAGGGAGGGGAGGGCCAGGGAGGGCCGGGGAGGGGAGGGCCAGGGAGGGGAGGGTCGGGGACGGGAGGATTTTGACATGAGAAAATGGAACATTAATACTACTATTTAGTAATGGTACATTTGCCAAATTACAAATCACTTCCGTGGTGTCATATGCAATAGCAGCCTGTAAGTGGTACTTTAGAACATTTTAAGAGCAAGGAAAATTGTTTTAGAGATAGATTAAAGGGTGGAATTTCGAATAATTTTCCATAAATAGTGATGCTCTTTGGCAAACTATACACTAAAAGTATAGAAATGTTAGCATATTTCATACAGACACATGTATTTTGTTATGTTCATGTCTTTCATTACTGTTATTATGTATATTTAAGTTTTGTTCTATCAGGAAAAAATATACAGAGATAAACATATTGTTATCAGATATAACCCGGTTGGCCTTTTTCAGCATTTCATTTTGTTCATACTAGTTTATGAAAGGTGCTGCTTCATGTTTATTCATCTTACTGTATGTACCCCACCCCCCTTTTCTATTTTCTGTACCCTTTTATTTTAAAGAAAATGTGGACATTTTTAAATAAAGAGTTATAAAAAATATGGAGAATGAAAGAAAATACAGAATTTGTGGGCTGTAAATTGAATATTAAAATGTTGGCATTCATAAAGATTCTCCCTACCAATATACTGTACATGTAACTCTTTTATAGCCTTTAAAAATAGGTGATATATTATTATGGACATTTATAAGGTACCAAAAAAATGTGTAACACTGTACAGTGGATGTGAAAGACAACAGCGATATACCATACTGTATATAAATATTATAACATTAACATTCTGTATAAGGGAAGTCCCTGCTCCAGGTGGGTTAAAGTAAGGAGCGCGAGGGCACATGGTATAAGTGGGGGCAGAGAGAATGGCACGGCTGAGAATCTGGGACTGATTTCTATCAGGCTGGCATTATAGAATTAAGTCATAAAACTCTACATGCAAACTGAAGGAAACGTGTACTTTGAAGTGCATCAAAGATTTCATATTCTCTCTGTAAGCATCTGTCATGAATGTTATTATTTTAGCAATGTTTACGTGTAATGCAGATCTTTTAGGGAGATACATTTCTACCACTTCAGATATAACAGATTTACATTGACACACAGGAAGTGGAGAAGAACAGGCGGGGTGGGGGGGGGGGAGGCTGCCAGGTGTATTAATGGGCCCGAACATCCATGTATTAAACTGCTCAGTCAACTAAACCAATCGGGCCCCTGGCAAACCCCATGGTGGGCCTGGGAAAATGACAGTAACATGATATCTTTCCCAATTCTTTTGATTGCTGTATACAACCAACACACACGCCATGCAATGAGACAGAATAGATGGAGAGGACCTTGAGATATTCATAATAAATAGGTCTTCAATAATGATGTGACATATCCTTGACTGGTGGAATCCCTAATTGTCCCTTCTCCTTCTTGACGTCCCACATACTCTACCGTCCCATGTTTTAATCCCACACATAAAACACCAAAATACAATTGGGGGGGACCAAGGCCACATAATGTGATAAAAAAATATGCATAGGTTAAGAGTAATTTGCCAGCACCACTTATACAGTATGTAGAGTTCCTAAAACCTGTACACCAGCCACCAGTGGTACTGTACCTGCGCGGTGTGCCAATCCTTGTTCCATAACCAACATTGAATGATATGCACCACCAGCCCTGCAACTCGACATTAAGTGTTAGCACACTCTCCCAGCACCAGTAGTGGGGATGAACATACTTTCGGTACAGTCCTTAATAGCAAAATTCATCTGGAATTATAAAGGACCAAGAGTGAGGAGGAAGATCCTACAAAGCCCGACATTAGCAGGGGGACTAGTGGTACCTTGCTTGTTAGCATACTACAATGTGGCCCAATTATGTCAAATTGCACAGTGGCATGACGGCCCTGCACTTAAACGTTGGGTGGCGATAGAGAGGGATATGTGTGCCTCTCGGGAGCTTCATGATTTAATCTGGCTACCCATAAGGACCCATGTGTCCACACGAGAACCGCTCTCCTCGATGACCTGCTCATTAGCAGTTTGGGGGGCTGCTAAATTAGGGTTCTCACTGACTACCAACAACTCTTTAATGAGCCCTCTATTTGACAACCCTGACTTTGTCTGAATGGTAGGGATTTTTCGATTTGGAAACAAAAAGGGTTTTTAAGACTCAAACATCTAGAGGGTAGAAGCAATATTAAAACATTTGAGCAAATTAAGTTGGACACAGACATCCCCAATTCAGATTAGGGCATTCTACAAGTTGCCCCGTCCCGCATTAACACATTTCAAAAAGCTTTGTATTTTGGAAACACACTAGAGGACTAATCTCTCAAATGTACAAGGAAGTGACCTGTTCAAGCTCAGAGTATTCCAGAAAGTTACAGTATACTGTATGTCCCAATGGGAGTTGGACTTGGGAGAGGTATCAGACGAGGAGGAAGGGGATGAGATTTTTTTGGCGGTGGCTACGGGCTCGATTTTCACAACGTTAAAGGAGAACGCATATAAGGTGTTAATGAGATGGTACCTCACCCCACTAAAATAATCAAAATTGATCCCGGGTTACTCAACATTTTGCCTTAAACAATGTGGAGAAAGAGCGGATCTGCTACATATGCTGTGGTCTTGCCCTCGGGTTGTGCCCCTGTGGGCGCAGATTGGAGATTGGCTACAGAGGATATTGGGCCTCACCATTCCCATGGACCTGTGGCTCTTCCTATTGAACAGACAAACTCAGGGCTTAGCCAGTCTCGAAAATAAATTAGTTGCTCATTTTGCAACAGCAACGAGATGCGAGATCGCAGCATTATGGAAGCAAAATGAAATGCCATCCATTGCTGCAATTTGAAATAGAATTTGGTTTGTCAGCCATATAGAAAAACGCACCAGCTTAGTTAATGACAATGGCGCTAAGTTTCTAAAAGTTTGGCATCCATGGCTGGCCAAACAGATATTCCAGGGGTGAACGGTGCCACAGTTATGCTTTGATAGAAATAATTGTGTTCTCCTCTGACTGACAGAATCATAGTTTAAAAATACATAGAAGATTAGGGGGCAAAACCAGACCCTAGTGATGATAATAGGTGTTCGAGATGGCACGGGAGAGGATAAGACACAAGAAGACTACAAGGAAATTACAAAAGATTGAAGACATGGACCAAAAAGATGAGAGAACCTCTGCCCCCTCCCTGCCCCCTTCCCCCTTACCACCCCTCCTCCCCCCACACCCTGGATTTTGACGGGTTGCGATCACTGGATATTGTTTGTTCATTTAAAAAAATTAGATGAAATGTAATATTATCTGAATATTTTGTATATTTTGTGTAAACCCAATAAACCTTTAAGTTAAAAAAAAAGTGAGGAGAATTTTTCAAGTAATACTGTGTGCTCATTTGCATGCCATTACCCAGAATCCACAGCTGCAGTGGAATCACTGCATGCTAAGAGATACTCGCAAAAGGCAGGTTTGCAGACCTGTCTGGGACGTGAATGTGCTCATAAGTGATATTTTTATTTGTTGAAAGTAATATGGGATTTAATCGGAAGCCATGAGAGAAATATCAGCAGGAGAGATGCTGAAACAGATTAAGGAGAGAATAAAGGAATTCAAGCAACAGCATTTAGGACAGATTGTAGGATAGACAGGTGATAGGCCGGAAGGCCTACAGTTAAAGGTTGCAACAGTCGAGACGGGAGAGAATGAGGGCCTATGTTAGAGTTTTAGCAGTAGAGAAACAGAGGAAAGGTATGTTAGCGATGTTACCGAGGAAAAAACGACAAGTTTTAGCTACATTGTGAATGTGAAGGAGGAGTCAAGTGTGACCCCTAGGCAGCGGGCTTGTGATACTGGGTGTAGGATAGTGCCCCCATCAGTAATATAGAAGGGACAGTAGAGCCAGGCTTGGGAGGAAGTATGAGGAGCTCCGTCTTGGACATGTTACATTAGAGCCGGCAGAGGACCATCCAGGATGAAATAGCGAGAAGACATTCAGAGACTTTGGTCTGTACAGTAGGTGTAAGGTCAGGGGTTGAAAAGTACATTTTCGTTATAAGCATAGAGGTGATATTTTGACCCAAGAGATGTGATTAGGTCACCTAGAGAGAGTGTGTAAAGAGCTATTAAACTGGTTATCTTTCTCATTCATACTGTATACTTTACTCCTTTATAAACACACAAAGATCAAATTGATTGTATGTCAGAAGTGCCGAATGAGAAGAAGAAAGAGGTAACATTGCTGCAGGAAGCAGAACACATACTGTACGGAGCAGTGCAGCCGAGAAAGTTTGTAAGTAATGGATGTATAATAACTCCATCCATCCTGCAGCTGTCTGGCAATGTGGCAAAGAGCTGGAAAAAGCAGACATTTCCACAGTATCTTGTGGCCATAGAAGCAGAGACATGATAAAGTCAGATCACCAATACCTGGGCATGTTGTGAGGGAGCAAGCATTGGATATTTATAATAACTTTAAGTTTGAAGAAGGTGTAAGTATGAGTTACACAAGTGAAATATTACTGATCACATTTAAGGAACATTATCTGCCAAACAGGAAAAGACAATTACATGACCCAAACTATTGAAGAACTAACTAGGAAAATGCATTACTCGACCGAGAAATATTAAACAATGTAGAAGTAATAACAAATAATCGGGTAAGGAAACCTTACAGAAATAGTGATCATAACGTGGTTTCATTTTAAATAGTTTATCAAAAAAATGATGTACCCTCCCTGCCCGGCTCCTAGGGCGGTCACATTGATGTCGGTGTTAGGGCTTCTCAGGGTGTATTACCTTGGTCAGGGTGCAGGATTTAGGTAGGCACCATGTAGGCCGGGCTTTGGTCAGGGTGCAGCCACCATGCAGGCTGGGCGTGGTCAGGGTGCAGGCCGTGCATTGATCAGGGTGCAGGCTGGGCATTGATCAGGGTGCAGGTTGGGTGTTGATCAGGGTGCAGGCTGGGCATTGGTCAGGGTGAGGCCAGGCATTGGTCAGAGTGCAGGTGCGGCGTTGGTCAGGATGTTGGTAGGCACCATGAAGGCCGGGCGTTGGTCATGGTGCAGGATCCGTGCAGGCCGGGCATTGGTCAGAGTGCAGGATCCGATCAGGCCAGGCATTGGTCAAAGTGCAGGATCCGTGCAGGCCGGGCATTGGTCAGAGTGCAGGCTCAGTGCAGGCCGGGCATTGGTCAGAGTGCTAGCTCCTTGCAGGCCAGGCATTGGTCATAGTGCAGGCTCCATGCAGGCTGGGCATTGGTCAGAGTGCAGGCTCAGTGCAGGCCGGGCATTGGTCAGAGTGCTGGCTCCATGCAGGCCAGGCGTTGGTCAAAGTGCAGGCTCTGTGCAGGCCAGGCGTTGGTCAAAGTGCAGGCTCTGTGCAGGCCAGGCATTGGTCATAGTGCAGGCTCCGTGCAGGCCGTGCATTGGTCAGAGTGCAGGCTCCGTGCAGGCCAGGCATTGGTCAGAGTGCAGGCTCCGTGCAGGCCAGGCATTGGTCAAAGTGCAGGCTCCGTGTGGGCCAGGCATTGGTCAGAGTGTAGGACAGGCATTGGTCAGAGTGCAGGCTCTGTGCAGGCCAGGCATTGGTCAGAGTGTAGGCCGGGCATTGGTACACAATGATAGGCGCCAGGAACTTTATTCATTCAAACAGCAGTTTTATTGTCCTATAGGCACAGTCTCACAAGAAATATACAGAGGTCCTTTTGTACTTCCAATAACGTTTCTGTGGCCTATGCTATTTGCGCGGCTTCCCTAGATGCCCCCATCTCAGCCTGCTAGGAATGTGCTACAGCTTTAAATCAACCAAACAGCCAATAGAATCCTTCTGCCTTATGGCGCTGATAGTTTTCCATTTCCATGGGGCCCCTGGGTGGTCTAGTACCACTCCATTGTTGATCAGCTTCCTCATTTTAGGGCGGTCTGCCACCGCGTGGCCTTCTGGGTGAGAGCCATTGAGTGACTAGCCGGTAAAGATGTCCAACTATAATTAGGGGCTGCTGTTTGGGAAGCTCCCTCTGGGATTATTCAGGCTCTCAAGATATATTGGGAGTAATGCCAGATCATCTTCATCGGACTCTAGGTAAACAACGTACTATCCCTATTTGAAAACAATAAAAGGGATGGGGAACCTATCCTATACATAGGGGCTTACATATCTATTCACATTGGGATCCCTCTTATTGAACTCCTACTGGGATCTGCCTTCCAGAAGCTCCCTCCCTCTATTTATAGCCTATCATGATGTCACTGTATCTGTAACTTCTGCTGAAGAACCCCAGCACCATGTGATAGGCTGGGGGCCCAGACAGTTAATCCCTTAAAACCTTAGTAATCCCAAAGAGGGGTTACATTTAGAAAGGCAGATTTTAGTCAATAAAAGAAAATGATACAAGGAATGAATTGGGATTAAGTTCTTGCTGGAAAAAATGTGGAAGATAAATCTGAAATATTTAAAGCATTGTTCGATGAGCACACTTATCAGTGTATACCCTTGGGTAATAAATATAAACTGACTATATAATATCCAGGACTTTGCTGACTATTTTAAGGAAAAGGTAGAATCCATAAGTCAGAACATCCCCTCTGTTTCTTCCTCCCATCCTACACCTCTTCCTAACTCTCCTCCTGCCTTCCTTGACTCTTTTTCCACTGTCTCAGAGGAGGATGTGTCGCTGTTTATCGCCTCTTCTCCCTCTACCACTTGCCCTCTTGACCCCATTCCCTCCCATCTCATAAAACCTCTTGCTCCTACTATAATCCCTATGCTCACACACATTTTTAACTCCTCCCTCTGCTCTGGAACCTTTCCATCCTCCTTCAAACATGCAACAGTCATACCATTACTCAAAAACAGCAAGCTTGACCCTACCTGTCTTTCTAACTATCGACCTGTCTCCCTCCTGCCTTTTGCCTCTAAACTCCTTGAACGTCTTGTATTCTCTCGCTTGCTCCATTTTCTCAACACCTATTCTCTCCTAGACCTTCTGTCTACAATCTGGCTTCCGCACTGCTCACTCCACGGAAACAGCCCTCGCTAAAATAACTGACGACCTCCATGCTGCCAAAGACAGAGGTCATTACACTCTTCTCATATTACTCGACCTCTCTGCAGCATTTGACACCGTGGACCACCCTCTTCTCCTTCACATTCTCCATACTCTTGGTATTCGGAACAAAGCTCTAGCCTGGATCTCACCCTACCTCTCCCATCGTACTTTCAGTGTCTCTTCTGCTAACACCTCCTCCTCTATTGAGCTCTCTGTGGGGGTACCCCAGGGCTCTGTCCTGGGACCTCTTCTCTTTTCTCTGTACACACTCTCTCTAGGTGACCTAATAACATATTTTGGGTTTAATTATCACCTCTTTGCTGACGACACACAAATATACTTTTCAACACCCGACCTTACACCTGCTGTACAAACCAAAGTTTCTGAATTACTCTCTGCTATATCATCCTGGAAGGCCCTCCGCCGCCTTAAACTCAACATGGCTAAAACAGAGCTCCTCATACTTCCTCCCAAACCTGGCCCTACTACCTCCTTCCACATTACTGTTGGAACTACGATCATTCACCCAGTAGCCCAAGCACGCTGCCTAGGGGTCACACTCGACTCCTCTCTCACATTCGCCCCTCACATTCAAAACATTTCTAAAACTTGTCGCTTTTACCTCCGCAATATAACAAAGATACGCCCTTTCCTCTGTTGCTCGACTGCTAAAACTCTGACTCAGGCCCTCATTCTCTCCAGTCTTGATTACTGTAACCTCCTGCTGTCCGGCCTTCCTGCCTCTCACCTATCTCCCCTACAATCTATCTTAAACGCTGCTGCCAGAATCACTCTACTCTTTCCTAGATCTGTCTCAGCATCTCCCCTCATGAAATCCCTCTCCTGGCTTCCGATCAAATCCCGCATCTCGCACTCCATTCTTCTCCTCACTTTTAAAGCTTTACACCCCTCTGCCCCTCCTTACATCTCAGCCCTAATTTCTCGTTATGCACCATCCAGACTCTTGCGTTTTTCTCAAGGATATCTTCTTTCTACCCCCTTTGTATCTAAAGCCCTCTCCCGCCTTAAACCTTTTTCACTGACTGCCCCACACCTCTGTAATGCCCTTCCCCTCAGTACCCGACTAGCACCCTCTCTATCCACCTTTAAGACCCACCTTAAGACACACTTGCATAAAGAAGCATATGAATAGCACTGTGGATATTCTGAACACATGATACATAAAGCTTGGCCCCCTGCAGACGCACTTACCAGAACTCCCTCCTACTGTCTCTGTACGTTCTCCCTACCTAACAATTAGACTGTAAGCTCCTCGGGGCAGGGACTCCTCTTCCTTAATGTTACTTTTATGTCTAAAGCACTTATTCCCATGATCTGTTATTTATATTATCTGTTATTTATTTGATTACCTCGTGTATTACTACTGTGAAGCGCTATGTACATTAAAGGCGCTATATAAATAAAGACATACAATACAATACAATACAATAAAAGAAACAAATTAAAATTACATAAAATGAAAAAGAAAAAATATTACAATGGAAAGTAAAATCAATCTTAAAAAGTTTGTCAAGTACATTAATAACATAGTGATTTGAAAAGAGACTATGTTGTTATTCTACAGAGAGATTATAACATGTCTTAAACATGAGTCTGTATTTAACACGATCTAACATAAGCCACAACAATGTTGTGTTCTCGTGTGCGCTCTCGGAGTGCCGGGGTGCTCTCTCGGAGTGCCGGGGTGCTCTCTCGGAGTGCCAGGGTGCTCTCTCGGAGTGCCGGGGTGCCCTCTCAGAGTGCTAGGGTGCGCTCTTGGAATGCCAGGGTGCTCTCTAGGAGTGCTGGGGTGCTCTCTAGGAGTGCTGGGGTGCTCTCTCAGAGTGCCGGGGTGCCCTCTCGGAGTGCTGGGGTGCACTCTTGGAATGCCGGAGTGCTCACTAGGAGTGCTGGGGTGCTCTCTGAGTGCCGGGTGCTCTCTCGGAGTGACGGGGTTCTCTCTCGGAGTGCCGGAGTGCTCTCTCGAAGTGCCGGGGTGCTCTCTCGAAGTGCCGGGGTTTGCTCTTGGAGTGCCAGAGTGCTCTCTCGGAGTGCCGGGGTGCTCTCTCGGAGTGCCGGTGTGCTCTATTGGAGTGCTGGGGTGCTCTCTCGGAGTGTCGGGGTGCTCTGTCAGAGTGCTGGGGACTATTTGTCTTAGAATATAAGGTCTTTTCAGTGTGACGTGGTCCACAAATTATTGGGGAATCGGAGAAGGCAGAGGTATGTAGCAGATTGTTTGCTTCTGTATGGAACAATGTTAAGATTATAAGCTACAAGCTCAACACTAACTACCATGTAGTTAACACAGGAAGAAGTGCATAGTCTGCTTGATAAAATTAAGGTACTGTAAATAAAACACCTGGCCCACATAGCATGTACTGTACACCCAAGGGTTCTTAAGGATATAAGTTCAGTCATAGCCAGACTCCTATTTAATATTCAATTACTCTCTTTCTACAGACTCAGAACCACAGGATTGGCATAAAGCAAATGTGGTGATTATATTTAAAAATGGAGCTAGATCCCAACCAGGGAATTACAGACCTGTAAGCCTGACATCAATAGCGGGGAAGCTACTTGAAGTTTTATTAAGGGCTAATATTTATGATATGCACCTGAATTGAATACTGGTTGAATGATAGACAACAGAGAGTTGTAATAAATGTAACCTTTTCAGGTTGGGCGTAAGGTTGGCATAGAGAGCAAAGTGTACGTATTTGCTGACGAGTCTAAATTATGTAAGGTAGTAAAATCAGAGCAGGATGTCATTAATGACAGATGAGGTTTAATACAGATACATGTTAGGTTATGTATTTAGGAAAAGCTTATAGAGTAAGGGTCAAAGGGTCACACACGACGTGTGTTACGTACGATAGAAGATTCTCAGCAACCTAATTTAAACAAGAAGTGATTCTGTGTGCCGTGAGTGGACCACGCACAGGTTGCATTATCTTCACTCTTTACATAGTCACCAAGATGTGTTAGTTTTATCAGCAGACTGTAACTGCACTTCTTTTCTCCATGAGACTAGATATCCTCTATCTGGTTACGTACCATATGCATTCCCAGAAATGTGCCTTTCATTCAGCCGAAGTTTCACCAACATAAAAATACAGGCTTTTCCCAAGCAAAGTTCCTCTCCGCAGGTTCTGAAAGTCCATATAGATATCTGGTGTCCCTATGCAGCAAGGACACGCGTGGTCAGTAAGCCCTGGTTTCCCTAAGCAGCAAGGACACACGTGGTCAGTACACCCTGATGTCCCTATGCAGCAAGGACACACATGGTCAGTAAGACCTGGTGTCCCTATGCAGCAAGGACACACGTGGTCAGTAAGCCCTGGTGTCCCTATGCAGTAAGGACACACACGTGGTCAGTAAGACCTGATGTCCCTATGCAGTAAGGACACACACGTGGTCAGTAAGCCCTGGTGTCCCTATGCAGCAAGGACACACACGTGGTCGGTACACCCTGGTGTCCCTATGCAGCAAGGACACACATGTGGTCAGTAAGCCCTGGTGTCCCTATGCAGTAAGGACACATACGTGGTCAGTAAGACCTGGTGTCGGCGCAACTGCGCATGTCTGAAAGAAGGCTCCCGGATGTCTCTTGAAAAAACTTTATTGTTCACACACCAGGGCTACACCAGCGTCTCCCCCTCAACGCGATTCACCCTTACACAGAGGGCTGTTGAGGGGGAGACGCTGGTGTAGCCCTGGTGTGTGAACAATAAAGTTTTTTGAAGAGACATCCGGGAGCCTTCTTTCAGACATGCGCAGTTGCGCCGAACTTCCTCCATTTCCCTGAATCGTTTCTGACGGTGGCACGCAGGAGTAGGCGAGGAGAGTGGGTCCCAAACCGGAGGAGCAGGTGATGTAACAATATTATCCCCCTGCACCGGTTATTTCTGTGGCCCTGCATAGCTCCCTCATACCTACTCCAGTGTCTGATACCTCCAGACCTGTGTAATACACTGAAGCGCACGACAGACTCCCTGGTTCTTGCCACGTGGTCAGTAAGCCCTGGTGTCCCTATGCAGTAAGGACACACGTGGTCAGTAAGCCCTGGTGTCCCTATGCAGTAAGGACACACCTGGTCAGTAAGACCTGGTGTCCCTATGCAGTAAGGACATACGTGGTCAGTAAGACCCGGTGTCCCTATGCAGTAAGGACACACGTGGTCAGTAAGCCCTGGTGTCCCTATGCAGTAAGGACACACGTGGTCAGTAAGACCCGGTGTCCCTATGCAGTAAGGACACACGTGGTCAGTAAGCCCTGGTGTCCCTATGCATCAAGGACACACACGTGGTCTCGTTAAAAGCCCTGACTTCCCCCAGGCGGGGAGTAACTATTACCTGGCCGACACCCAGCCGCTCCGGCTATTGTTAACAGGCTTACCCTGTTATCGCGCCAGTAACAATGTTACACTGGTTTGCACCACCCCGGAGCATGAATGATTTTTATACAGTATAACAGTTGCAAGCGCACATGGAAATTGATATCACGTGTGTAAGGCCGCGCTTATAGTGCCGGTGATGGTGACAGCGACACAACGTCGCGGCAAAACAAATGCATTGTCGCTTATAGTAAGCGCGACGCGACGAAGCGACGGATTGGTCGCGATCGCTGGAAGTAATCTCTATTTGATTTTCCAGCGACCGTCTCCTGACCGTCGCGTCGCCGGCACTATAAGCGCAGCCTTTGTATCTTCTGCTTAAAGCCTCTTATCACACAACCGCTCCCCAATTTGTTCACAGATCCAAATATTGGGGGAATGTACAGTGCTGTACCTTTATAAACTGCTGTTAAAAGACGAATCTTCACAAAATCCATGTCGTTTTAATGGTAAAAACATTATTTTAAAAACGTAATGCCCCAATTTTATTTTGCTTCAATATTTAATTACAGTTTTTATTTTAACTCACTCTGAAATATGCAAAGGTGTTTTACTGTAAAGCCAAATGTAAAATCTGTTTTATTGGGGGGATGGTAAATAGTGGCATCGTTTTGATGAATATGTGTATAAGAATTACATTGCCATTAACTTACTATACAAGCATATGTCTAATGAGTTTATACATACACGTAATAGGCTAATTTGCATATGAATGAGGTAATTTTTTTCAATAAATCTTTATTGGTTTTAGTACAAATAAAATGTAATTAAGCTTCATAAATGATATATTGGGTCTGAATTATCCAGAAACAGAGAGACACAGTTCTGGAACGGGCACTGTTTGCACCGGTTTTATGCTTTGTCAGTTTTTGAAGTAACGGGGAAGTGGTTTGACAAAAACAAAAAGAACAATTACGTAAACATTCATTATATCTTTATTGGCTGATATTTGGGAAATGGCCATATCAGCCCTCAAAACATTTTTCATAAATATTTTTTTTAAAGGTACTGTATATAGCGGGCAACACGGAACCTGCTTCTACCTACATGTACATTATATAAATGGTGCCTACATGTACATTATATAAATGGTACCTACATGTACATTATATAAATGGTGCCTACATGTACATTATATAAATGGAACCTACATGTACATTATATAAATGGTACCTACATGTACATTATATAAATGGTACCTACATGTACATTATATAAATGGTACCTACATGTACATTATATAAATGGTACCTACATGTACATTATATAAATGGTACCTACATGTACATTATATAAATGGTACCTACATGTACATTATATAAATGGTACCTACATGTACATTATATAAATGGTACCTACATGTACATTATATAAATGGTACCTACATGTACATTATATAAATGGTACCTACATGTACATTATATAAATGGTACCTACATGTACATTATATAAATGGTACTAGGAAAACTCTGTTATTTCTTTCTTCCAGGGAACATTTTTTTCATCACGAATAAAATAATTTTTATTATTGTCAAAAGAAAGAATCATCCTGACGTCAGCACATGGGTATCATGGGAAACGCTTGGGTTATATGTAGTCATGTTTATTCATGTGATACGGTGTGATAATGCAGGTAGGGTAAAACACTGGTCTAAAGAGCTAACAGTTTAATACATTTTCCCTGTAGTCAACTTATTACAAGGAAACTCAGATCCACCATCTGTCTTATGTCACTGACAGAGAGGGGATCTGTACTGGGAGACAGCTAATAATAATAATAATAATAATAATAATAATAATAATAAGAGGGCAAATAAGTCCCCACGGTACAAACCTCCTAAGCACATCTCTCAGGAGTGGGGGCTATTTGAACTTATAGGGCAGGGGTGACCACGTCCTGTCCTCAAGCGCCACCAGCAGGTCAGATTTACAAGATATCCCTGCTTCAGCAAAGGTGGCTCAATGAGTGACTCAGTAATAATGACTGAGCCACCTCTGCTGAAGCAGGGATATCCTGAAAACCTGACCTGTTGGTTGCCCTTGAGGACTGAAGTTGGCCACTCCTGTTATAGGTTCTCCTTGCAACAAAAAGATTTTGTGTCCAAGTCTCAACATTTCAGCAATAAAATCTGTCTCAGCTGTAAGTGATTGTCACTGTAAGTGATTGTCACTGTAAGTGATTGTCACTGTAAGTGATTGTCACTGTAAGTGATTGTCAATCTCTAAGCAATTGTATACTTTTTTGCATCATCTTGTAAATATTTTTATAGATGGAGAGTTGATATTTTAGTTGGGAAACGTAATGTTGTAACTGTAAAGAGAATGTCCAGGTCACAGAAATGCAAACTGTGCTAGCACATGGCATTGCTTTGGTAAAACAATATATAATATCCATTCCTGGAGTATGTTCCGACGAAAAATGAGAAAAAGGCTCTATGAAATCCTTTTACACACTTTTCATTCGACGATGGGGAAAGAGAGTTAAAACTTTTGAAGATAATCATCTATGTACTAAATACGTTTCTAATTTTCCTGTCAACACAAGTAGATATTAGTTAACAAAACATACTAAATAATTGGTAAATAGATTGCGCTTTAGTTTTATTAAACTTAAACAACAAATGAAAATATTAGAACCAAGTAGAATAGTAATAAAAAGTGTTTATTTCCACATAAGTCACAACTCATTTAATGTCTGGCCTACTTACCATGTGTAGGTGAATTTACACACGTTCCCAATGTGAAAGCTTTAATCTTGCATCAATACTTTCCATGCTTCACAGGATGCTCAGAAAACACATAGATGTATATAAAAGAGAAATCATTCTGCAAGTGCAATGGGACATCCTCCACCGTCAGGATCAAATGTCACGGGATTATATTCAATGATACAGAGATGTTCGGTGCCAGATATCGGGCAATGGACAGAACATGTACTGGAACGCACTATAACAGATGTGTGTCCCTCGGAGTGTAAAAGTGTCCAACCCATGATGCTTAGCAGGGAAAGATGAATTAGGTGCGGAATAACATCGTTTGATCCAAGCTCATATTTTCCTCCTGTGGATTTTTTTCTGCTGTGTAAAATACATGGAGTTATTAAATCAATCCTAGATAGTTACTCATTACTTAAGTACTCAACCTGATATAAAAGCTTAACAGATATAAGGGCAATTTGAGCTACAAAGAAGGATGCATTTCTTTATTAGAAAGAACAGAGTTTAAAGCATTCCTAAGCCTTCCGGATCCTGTGTTAGAAAATGCAGTGTACAGGGATCAGTACCTGACTAGTAGCCCCGAGCCCCCTCCCCCCATTCTTCTCCCTCCCAACAAAAATGTGCCCCCTTAATATGGGATAAGCACAAACACTGAACTGGAGGTTAAGCAGACACAGCTTTATTACCTATAATATTATACACATACATGTAACCCCCACCTTAACCTGCCAGACTTCAAACCTTTTTACAGACCAACAGCACCAAGCTGTGACCCCATCACCCGACCTGGTACCACCCAGCTGTAACCCACTCCCCCGGCCTGGTACCGCCCAGCTGTGACCCACTCCCCCAGCCTGGTACCACCAAGCTGTGACCCATCACCCGTCCTGGTACCACCCAGCTGTAACCCACTCCCCCGGCCTGGTACCGCCCAGCTGTGACCCACTCCCCCAGCCTGGTACCACCAAGCTGTGACCCACTCCCCCGGCCTGGTACCACCCAGCTGTGACCCCATCCCCCAGCCTGGTACCACCCAGATGTGACCCACTCCCCCGGCCTGGTACCGTCCAGCTGTGACCCTATCCCCCAACCTGGTATCACCCAGCTGTAACCCCATCCCCTGGCCTGGTACCACCCAGATGTGACCCCATCCCTGGCCTTGTACTGCCCAGATGTGACCCCATCCCTGGCCTGGTACCGCCCAGCTGTGACCCCCATCCCCCGACCTGGTTATGCCCAGCTGTGACCCCATCCCCTAGCCTGGTACCGTTCAACTGTGGCCCCATCTCCAGACCTGGTACCGCCCAGCTTTAGCCCCATCCCCCGACCTGTTACCACATAGCTGTGACCCACTCCCCCGGCCTGGTACCGCCCAGCTGTGACCCCATCCTCCAGACTGGTAGTCCCCAGGTGTTGCCCCATCCTCCGGCCTGGCACCGCCTAGCTGTGACCTCATCCCCCGGTCTGGTACCGCCCAGCTGTCACCCCCATTCCCTGGTCTGGTACCGCCTAGCTGTCACCCCCATTCCCCGGTCTGGTACCGCACAGCTGTCACCCCCATTCCCCGGTCTGGTACCGCCCAGCTGTCACCCCCATTCCCCTGTCTGGTACCGCCCAGCTGTGGCCCCATCTCCCAGCATGGTACCACCCAGCTGGGACCCTATCCCCCGGCCTGGTACCACCCAGCTGTGACCCCATTCCCCAACCTGGTACCACCAAGCTGTGGCCCCATCCCCTGGCTTCGTACCACCCAGATGTGGATCCATCCCCCAGCCTGGTTATGCCCAGCTGAGACCCCATCTCCAGGCCTGGTACCACCCAGCTTTGGCCCCATCCCCTAACCTGGTACCACCCAGCTATGACCCCATCCCCTTGCCTCATACTACCCAGCTGTGATCCACTCGCCTAACCTGGTACTGCCCAGCACCTGTCTCCTTCCCAATTAATCGCCCACACTGAGGCAGTTCCCTGTACCCACTGCCCAGCAGATCCAGCTCTTAAGGGATGCACTCACAAAGTGGATGTAAAAATCAAGCTCATCATTCAAACACAGGTCTTCTCAGAGATCTTGAATGAAAGAGATAAAGTAGAAACCGAGCATAATTCCATACAAGAGATTTTATGTACTGTAGTAAAAAATAGAGCAGATACACTCACAAACATCAAAGTTAAAAGGCATTGGCGCCCGAAGGCTGGGTGAACAGACAACGGGCCCTTCATTCCCCGTCAGAGTTTCTCCTCACAGCGTCACTTCCAATGATGTTGTTTTGGGAAAACAGAAGAGGAAGAAGACAGATCACCTGTTCCAGCTGCAACTGCTTAAAAAGTCCCGTCCTGGACATTGAACAGACCTGTGGTTGACGGATGAGCTGGATTTTTGCGTCCATTCTCCACTTTCCACTTCCATTTAGAAGATTTGTACATATTGCACAATTTGAGTTTTTTTGTATTTATGTTTCCCCTATATGGGGAGTCCTGTAAGAAAGTCTCTCTGATGGAGCAGCACCCCAGAATTTAACATGGGTTTTATCATTTATTTACATTATCATTTTTCACCTAATTTTTCTCTGTCACAAAGTTATATATTATTTATTTAAAGGATTGTTGCGCTTTGATTTTTTCTTATATATTTAAACATAGGTGTATTTATACATACAGTATATAATACTTATTTCATATTAAGATTGTAAGCTCTTCGGGACAGGTACTCCTGTTTCTAGTGTTACTTTTATGTCTGAAGCGCGTATTCCCGTTATGTTATATTATTATTATGTTCGTGTATTGCCGCTGTGACGCGCTGTGTACATAGACGGCGCTATATAAATAAAGACATACATACATTAAGAAACATAGCATTGCTCCATTGTTCAATTGTATATACTGTATACTGACATTTTGTCATCTGTTACTGTTACAAAGCAAAGCAAGAAACCGCAGGTTACATCGCGCTGCATAAATGAGCCGAACGTTTTCTTGAAGCTAAAAAAAAATAAGTTGAGCTCAATTGTGCTACCTGCCTGGGATATGTCAGATATGCATAAATACACTTCTAATTATTACATGTATACAAATTCTGTAATGCATAAATCAGTTGACAAGCAAAATATTTACATGAATCTAAGCTAATAACTTAAAAATGACAAAGATGTAATTTTATTTAGCTTTTGGTAATAGCTGAAATAAAATGTCTGACAGAACTCGGGATAATATCTCTGATGTTTGCATTACTTTGCAGTCTCCTAGCATCTAATTCCGCCCCCAGCGGGAAAAAAAGATCGCTATTTCTAACTTGACAGCATGGTAAAAGTAACAGAAAAAACCCTGTAACTTGGAAACATTAGGTGTTTTCAGAGCTGAACGAGATTGGTACTGCACTACGACCAGCTCAGTGACGAAACAGTGGTTCTAAACACACTGATAAAGAGAAAATCATGGAAATGTTGCAAATATTGTTCTTGGTGACAATGCAATGGGTACAGCAGATGTGCCGTACATATCTATATGTGATTTATCTTTGTTATGATTTTTGGATATATATGTTAGTATGCATTATATAGCATTCAAAGTTACAACCAATGACTTGAGTGAGGACTCCCATACTCCCACCCTGCAAAGTGCACTAAAAATTCCATGTCCACTCAGCTGTCCACCCTGTCCAGCTGGGAATCACTGAGGAAGCTCCAGGTAGATACATTCGGGTGCTGAGGGGAGGTGGGACTGGGAGTAGAGAAGGGCGGAATAAATGTGTGGATTTGGGTCTGCCTCGGATCGGCCGGTTCCTTTGATCCACGGATTTCCACAGATCAGTCTCAAAAAGGCAAATCCATAATTTCGGATTTTTGGGAAATTCTCTCTCTCAAACAATATGAAATCCGAGCTTTGATCCTTAAAAATCCATTCGGATTGTATTCAATGAGGTATCTGAATGAATCCGCTCTGCTTTTTTAGTACCCAATATGCAAACGGATTTTGGTTGGGGGGGCGGGTTTGTTCTAGACAATCTGCAGAATTCTGGGACATGGATTTGGACGGGTTTGCCCACCTCTAGTTGGGGGTGATGACACAGGCAGTCTCCTGCCCCAATGACAAAGTGATATCTGGATGTTCTTTTATAGTTCCACCTTCTTGGCCACTGCTTCTTTAACGTGGAAGCGTGTACATGGTAAGGGCTGGGTCCCACTGGCTACTGCAGCGCCCGCTGTGGCGGACGCTGCAGGGACGAGAGCCCTCCCCTCAATGGCGCTGGGCCCGCTGCGAGGGGGGGGCCGAAGCGCTGCGGCGAGAGTTGCTCCTGCTCTCAATAGAATAGATATTCTATATCTAGATATTCTCAATAGAATTCTATTGAGAGCAGGACTCGCGACGGAGCGCTAAGCCACGCCCCCCGGCGGTTCAGCCAATGAGGGCGAACCTGCCGGGTGACGTCATGGCCGCGCCCCCGTCACTCCCCCGCCACGCCCCCCCCGCCCCCCGGTCTCTCTTCCTGCAGCTCACTGCAGACCGGGGAATCGGCTGCACTCGCCGCCAGTCTCGCGGGCGCGCGTGCAGCGGAGGTACTGGGGCCTCAGCCTAAGTAGACTGCATATGCGCTCCCCTCCTATCCGTACTAACCGTTTCTCTCTTGCTTCCACTTGGAATCTGTTTCACAATAAAATATGGCCATGGAATTCATTATACAGTATAATTCCAAAATGTAAACGCTGATATATTTATTTATTGTGTGCTGCAATGGCCCCGATGTTCTTACTTACGCATTTACTAACAGTGTTTTGATAGCTTTGCCTCTAGTCGGCACATTCAAAGTTCTATCTCTCATTACTTGTTATAGGTATTACTGAAAAAACAGATCCGTGGCACTCTCCATCACTCTCTATCACTGTTCTCACCTAGGGTAGTTTTCTCTCAGTGTACTACTACCTCATTCATAAATAATGTAACCGTATATCAGCCATTTCTTCAGTGTTGAGCAATAAGCATATTCAATAATGTTAATTAACATGTTCCATTATTGTATTGTGTTTCCTACATATATTGTACATTGCTCTGCATCTTTTCACCTCCAGTAGAAAAATCTGAATTATACAGGAGGTGAAAAAGGATGTCATAATGTCTCAGAAGAATACAAACTAAACCGAATAATGATTACACACACCTAAACACTACATCTGCACTACATCCTGACTTATCTCTCGCACTGTAATGGCATTTACAATTGGAATCTCTAGATGGTCTAATGAATGTTCTTAGCATGTGTAGTTCACAAGCACAGCATGTCCCGTACACATGCAGGCAGGCATTTTTGTATTTTGGCATGATGTGTGAGGATGTACTGCTATATACTGCCATATACTGCCAGCATTAACATTAAATCTTATAGAAAATCTGTGATGTTCTAAGTTATAATGCAATATCTTGCGTTATCACGACTGCCAATGGAATCGGTTGCATCTGTAAACTGAATGCACAACACAGATTACAATATTTGGGGATCTGTTTTGATCTTTCCTACATAATCATTGAATGATCCTTTGTTGATTAACTCTTTTTCTGACTTTTTCTGAATATACATTGCTATATTATACGTGGAATGAATGAATGTGGGAAAGGACACAGTACTCAGAGATATAGTTATGTATATATCGCTATATACATTTCTAACTTTCTAAGTACATATTAGCAGACAACGTTTCCGTATTTCATTAAAAATTGCTCTTGTAAGTTGACAAGGAATTCAAATGAAAATGCTAATTTGTTTAAAGTTTACAAAATACAAACTATCAATTCTTGATAAACCTCAGGACCCTCTTGTATTCGTCAATATCCTAGAGTTGTATAACAATAAAAGGACTTTGTTCCTACAACCAAAGTATATATAAGGATTCAAAGAAGCAGGGGGGTGGAGCGGGGAGAAGGAGCGTTTCACGCTATTACTGTAACAATCCAATTACAGTACAATGCCTATCAAACTTAACTTCACAGGTTATAGCTTCTAATTGCCTGACAAAAATTGACACTTCAGTCGCAACAGCATAATATAATCAGAGTCCAAATTAAGTTTGATCGTGGGCAGAAAATGATGCTATCATTCGCCGGCAAGGGAAACAGGAGGAGATCAACTAGAATGATATCAAGGATCAGAAATGAAAATGATTCATTAATGGCTATGGGTTTTTGATAATGGGAATGACACAGTTCAGACGGCTTCAAAATAACACTATTAATTAAAAAAGATGATAGACCTAACAAGGCATAAAAACCACTGAAACCTTTTATTCTGTGCTTGTTAAGGTGAAAGCTGCAATGTTTAAGAACAGACGTGTATGCACGGGGTATGTAGTCAGTTAACTCGCTCTTGCTTATTAAAATATTATTCTGTAGAGTGTGTGGAGACAAGAGAACGTAAAAAGGGACGTGACCAAAAATAAAAGTTACTGAGAAGGAGAGGAAGAAAAAAGTGATACGTTCCATGTTCTCGCAGAGATGTGCAGAACTGTCCAAAAGGCATTCACAAAATGTATCATTTTGCACTTTTGGATGAAAACGATACAAAACTAAAATGAAGCATGGCTTCCTATCGATTCCCGTCTCTTGAAGCAGCCCAGGTACAGATGGGAGACAAACACAAAAAAGAAAAAAAGAAAACTGAGATCCCAATTTATATTTATTTGAATTAATGATGTATTCCATGATTTCTATCCTATACTACAGTATGATCAGAGGTGGATTTCCCACCAGGCAGATGGCACTATAGCCTACAGAGGCATTTATGGGAAGAGGCAATTTGTGTGTGTGTGTGTTGAGAGGGTGTCTTACCTTCTCCAGAGCAGCCCTCCTCCTGCAGCGTCGCGTTGCCATGGCGACCCGACGTTAAATGATGCCACAATGTCACATGATGATGTGTTGACATGAGAATGTGACGTCATGACGTTGCTACGCTGCGGAGGAGGGCCGCCTCTGAGACTATGGTCGGCAAAAAGTGAAGTCCGCCACTGAGTATTATGATGACTTGCCCAGAAAGACAGATAGGAAGTAGAACGTTTAATCCCTTTGCTGTCAGAGGGGCCAGCAACTAATTACTTTTCGGGCCTCTCTGGCTTTGAAAGAGTTAAAGTTAATATCAGAGTGAAAGAATTATAGGTAAAAAACTATTTATCAAATTATAACAGATTTTTACAAAGTCTGGCTCAGATTGAGAAAATGCAAAGATTGCATCATGTTTCTATAGAAATATAGAGAAATGCAGCTTTTCACTCAACATAACAGGATAATTGTTTCAGAAAGCAGATAGAGGAATGTGGATTATACTGTATGTATTCCCACTTTAGATTGTTTGTAGGTTTTGATAACTTTTTCGAGACCAATATTAGGGTTCTATATAGATATATATGTAGCCCCGGACCCCCGTTACCTCCGCTCTCCGGGGCAAGGGCGAGTGCCGCCGGAGCCAAGCGGCGGACTAGCCGGCACTTCTGGAGGGTGGGGGGGCCGAACAGGGAGCGCACCGGTGCTCCGGAGGCTCTGCAGCAGCCCGGCAGTGCAGGGCGCCGCCATGTTGTACTTTGCGCATGCGCAGTGCAGAAGGAGATGCGGCAGCGATCAGAGGCATTGCGCATGCGCAGTGATCACGCGTGCCACACTAGCCTACCAGGGAAGGCTCTTGGAAGGGACTACATGTCCCATGAGCCCAGGAGCGCACCACATGACACCAGGGAGCCAATAGGGCTGGAGTATCTCCCTGCTCTCAGGGATTGATACATTTCACGCGCGAAGCCCACATTAGTCAGGACCAGGAAGAGCTAGGGGTAGGAGGTGAGTGCAGGGGTCTGTGACCCCTAGGCCCCAGTTAGGTCCTGAGCCACCTAAACAGCTTGTTGTGCTATAGGGACAGGCCCTAGGTAGGGACTCTGCCCCCTTATCTGTTTGATAGTCAGGGACACAGTGTTAAGCAGTGCAGCCCTGCGAGGTGGGTTCTGGGCTCAAAACGCCATCAAAGACACAGAGACTTATGGTGATATTATCCACGCCGGAATTCACCCCACGCGGTGGCGGATGATGACGTCGGACCGGACGGAATCCCTATTGTAGTCTGCAGAACCCGGGGTCGGAGCCCAGGGCAGGTATCATTCTACAAGTGCACTAACACTGTACAGCAACGCAACAAGCACGCCTAAAGGGTGGGGGTATTACTTGGGGACACTTACGTGGTAGAATGGCCAAGGGCCCTGTATAGTACAGTTGGACACGGTGTAGGGGTACACGGTGGTTGGGTAGGATAATACTTTCAACGAGAGCAAGTATTGTTGTGATTCATATAGAGTATAAGTATTCTTATGTGCTTGTGTTCAGTAAAGACCATTCTGTTTTTAACAGTGAGTGTTATTGTGTTAGGTCCTGAGAGGGACTCCTCCCACTCCATCGGGATCCCTCCCACATGAAAGCATTGCACCACGAGATATTGTGATATATATATATGTACCCCAGGCTCTCCATGTAGAGGCTTAGGCTCCTGAGGGCCACACAGGTAAATGAGCACCAGTAGCGTTTGTATTCACAAGGAAATACCTGTTACATTTTGAGGCACTGCTGAGATCAGACCTGGGGTACCCTATTCCGTATTAAATTGTCCGATCGAATTTCCATCATGTACGTGCCATCAAAGCAAGAGGTAAATGACTTGGCCTTAGCGTGCCGCATGTCCCCAAGGCGCGTGGTTGCAGTGGCGGGAGTATCCAATGACACGGATTTATTTGCAGTGCGCAGACAAGTAAGAAATTGTCCGTGACTGGCCACCGCCTGGGTGGTAGACTTTAAACTTGATGCTGATGGCAGGGGGACTACCTACCTCCTGCCACCGAAAGTGACATATGCTCAGAGACTGTTCCCCATGTATTAAACCTACCAGAGCCCTCCGGAGAGGACTGCCTCATGATATATCCCGATGCCCAGGTTCCCGACAAACCGTCCACCAGTACTTGGCCATCTACTGCCCACAGGGTGAGCAGTACTCCTTACAGGGTAGGCCTCCCCAAGGTCTCCTTCACCCCGATCGCTTTAGTAGGAGCAACCAGCTGGGCTGGGAGCTACCCCATCCTTGAATATGACTATACCCCAACTAGTGGAAGCTATAACCATCTCGTCTCAATCACAGAACTACCGGAAACTAAAAGTTTTTTCTGGAATTCTACCGACGCCTTCAGGAGAAGAAGGGATCGAGACATGGCGGGAACATACCCTCCAAGTAATAGCGGAGTGGTCATGCTCCGAAGCCAGCAAAAGACAGAGATTGGTTGAGTGTTTCCGAGCCCCAGCCTTCCAACTGGTACGGACACATCGTGAAGTGGAAGGAGAAGTTACAGCACAGGAGCTGGTGGAAATGCTCACCCAGTCCTATACGGGAGAAGACGACGAGGATGAGCTGATGGCACAGTTCAAGGCTCTTCGCCAAAAAGAAGGAGAGGATTTGTCTGCCTTCGTCCACAAAATACAGCTGTCGTTGGGGAACCTCCTGTGCAAAAACATTGTTTCAGTCACTGAAGTGGACCGGTACCAACTCAAACAGCTACTAAAGGGTTCGTTGCCTAGCCACCCCATAGCTATAGTGATGTGGGCCGCCCCGATCACTGCTTTACCACCTAGCTACATGGAATTACTGCGGCATATCAGAAGACATGAGGTGCAGCTACATTTTCATGATGCCAAAAAGACCAAGGAATCCCTCAAGAGTGACACCCCCGTCGCCTCAACCCCAAAGGGTAAGAAATCTTCCAACAGGGATGAGGAGGTGACACACAAGTCGCCTGCCGGGAAGGGCCGTACATTCGAGAGACCGTCACCCACGTACAAAGGACGATTCGACCTCCCGGATGTTGTATTCTATGGCTGCGGACAGAAGGGCCATTTCTCCAGGGAATGCCCCGAGAAAGACGACCCAGAAAAAAAAACCCCAAGTAAGGGAGGCTCTGCTAGGTGAATGATCTGCCGCTTACAGATTGCCGAAGTACTTCGTCCACTACGGTCTTCCGCACCGACTTCACTCAGACCAAGGTCGAGATTTTGAGAGCACTCTGATACGGGAATTGCTAAAAATGCTGAACATTGCTAATTCACGGACGACTCCATATCATCCCGAAGGAGACGCTTTGCCAGAATTATTTAATCGGACCTTATTGGACATGCTTGGAACACTACAGGGTGCTCAGAAGACTGAATGGAGTCAACACGTGGAGGCCCTGGTCCACGCATACAATTGTTCCCGCCACGAGTCAACTGGATTCTCTCCATACTTCCTTATGTTTGGACGAGAGGCGAGACTGCCAGTGGATGTACGTCTTTGAGTCTCGACGGATGGGATACACACTGCTACCCATTTCAAATATGTGCAGAGACTTAAGGACAGTTTGCAACAGGCTTACCAACAGGCTGAGAAATCTACAGCTAAGCTGAATGCCGACAATAAAAGACAATACGACCATAAGGTCAAATATCGGGAGCTTTTCCTGGGGACGCTGTGTTGCTTCGCAATCTGGGAGTCCCAGGGAAACATAAATTGGCTGACCGTTGGAGAGATGGTGTATATGAGGTAGAGTCACAGATGCCTGGCCTCCCGGTCTATCGAATCAAAGACACTGAAGGCCGGTAAAGGTCTGGCATCGTAATCATCTTCTCCCCATTCCACAAGTGGGAGACGATGAAGCAGAAATACTGGCCACACCGCAGAACGGTGAGCCAGATTCATCAGAGATTGGTCAAGAGACTGTACCTAATAATACCAATGCTGAAATTCCTGAGGATCCTTTGGAAGGGCCCTATCAAAGGGACTCTCCCACTAAAGGGGCATCTCCCAGAGGAGCTACGGATAAAGAGCCCCGTAGGCCAACACCTACTAAGGTGGCTCCAACGGGCCAGCCTTTGGATCCACAAAGCCCGTGCTTTATGCCAAACAGAAACTGTTCAGAGACATTTCTCCCCTCAAGGGAAGAGGCTGAGCCTCAGGACTGTACATATTACTCCCCAGAGGGAATTGCTGAAGAACAGCTCCAAAGGAGCCAAAGAGTTAGGTACCCTCCAAATCGGGTAACCTATGATCAAGTTGGGGCACCCCACTATGAGGCTCAGCAGTGGTCTCGTAGCAAAATACAATCTGTAATTGTAATGCTCACAGAACTGTGTAACATCGTTTAAAGCCATTCGATGTGTTAAGTTGTATTCTTATTGATATGCATTTTTATTATATAACTTCTGTATATAGTTGCTTAAGTTGTGGCACAAGCGAGGTCGTTGGGATTTTTTACAGGGGGAGTGTTTAGTCCTGGACCCCCGTTACCTCCGCTCTCCGGAGCAAGGGCGAGTGCCGCCGGAGCCAAGTGGCGGACCTGCCGGCACTTCTGGAGAGTGGGGGCCGAACAGGAAGCGCTCCGGTGCTCCGGAGGCTCCGCGGCGGCCCGGCAGTGCAGGGCGCCGCCATGTTGTACTTCGCGCATGCGCAGTGCAGAAGGAGATGCGGCGGCGATCAGACGCATTGCGCATGCGCAGTGATCGTGCGTTCCACACTAGCCTACCAGGGAAGGCTCTTGGAAGGGACTACATGTCCCATGCGCCCAGGAGCGCACCACATGACGCCAGGGGGCCAATAGGGCTGGAGTATGTCCCTGCTCTCAGGGATTGATACATTTTGCTCGCAGAGCCCACGTTAGTCAGGACCAGGAAGAGCAAGGGGTAGGAGGTGAGTGCAGGGGTCTGTGGCCCACTGCATTAGGCCTGCAGCATCCTAGGCCCCAGTTAGGTCCTGAGCCACATTAACAGCATGTTGTGCTATGGGGACAGGCCCTAGGTAGGGACTCTGCCCCATTATCTGTTTGATAGTCAGGGACACAGTGCTAAGCAGTGCAGCCCTGCAAGGTGGGTTCTGGGCTCAGAACACCACCAAAGACACAGAGACTTATGGTGATATTATCCACGCCGGAATTCACCCCACGTGGTGGAGGATGATGACGTCGGACTGGACGGAATCCCTGTCGTAGTCTGCAGAACCCGGGGTCGGAGGCCCGGGCAGGTATCATTCTACAAGTGCACCAACACTGTACAGCAATGCAAGAAGCATGCCTAAAGGGCAGGGGTATCACTTGGGGACACTTACGTGGTAGAGTGGCCAAGGGTCCTGTATAGTACAGTTGGACACGGTGTGGGGGTACACGGTGGTTGGGTAGGATAATACTTTCAACGAGAGCAAGTATTGTTGTGATTCATATAGAGTGTAAGTATATATTTGCTTGTGTTCCATAAAGACCATTCTGATTATACCAGTGAGTGTTATTGTGTTAGGTCCTGAGAGGGACTCTCCCGCTCCGTCGGGATCCCTCCCAGGTGGAGGCGTTGCACCACGAGATATTGTGATATATATGTACCCCAGGCTCTCCATGCAGAGGCTTAGGCTCCTGAGGGCCACACAGGTAAATGAGGACCAGTAGGGTCTGTATTCACAGGGAATACCCGTTACATATAGCTTCATAGTAAATGAGGTTGAAAAAAGACATACATACATCAAGTTCAACCTACTGTGTGCTACTGCACCGACACACTTTATTCGAGCAAATACCCAGTATGTACCTGGCAGATACCTGGAATGCGCCGCTCCTCACCTCTGACAAGCCCCGTTGCATTTGCCTTCCCAGCCTGGGTTCATGCCTGGCTGATGGGCGGCTGATCTGTTAAATGATAATGATTAGGATTTAATAGGCTGCAATGCTTCGCGTGTCTACCAGATGGCATAAATTCATGAATTGTAATGCAGTATATATATATATACTGTGCAGTATTGCAGCCAGCGGGAATAAAATGCTTCAATCCCTGCTTGGAAAATAACTCAATGCACTCGGGCAGAAAACAGTCACAAACCTCAATACACCCGGGTATACCCGAATTCGTGGGACTAGCCAAGCTCGAATAAAGTGTGTCGCCAGTGTACATTTAGATGACAAATACTGTATCCTATATCCGTACTTACAGTATATTGATCCAAAGGAAGGCAATTAAAAACCCCAGTGACATCATCCAATGATATCTCGTAAGGGGAAAAATAAATTCCTTCCTGACTCTAATAATTGGCAATCAGATTACACCCCAGATCAACATCCTTCCCATGTTTACATATTTGGTTTATCCCTGTATAACCTTTCCTTTCTAAAAAGATGTCTAACCTTTTTTTGAAGATATTTATTGTATCTGCCATCACAGTCTCCATGGGTAATGAATTCCACATTGTAACTGCCCTTACTGTAGAGAACCCTTTCCTTTGTTGCTGGTGAAATCTTCTTTCCTCCAACCTTAAAGGCTGCCCCTTTATCATTTGTACTGTCCTTGAAATGAATAGTTATTTCGAAAGCTCCTTGTATTGTCCGCTGTCTCTTTTCTAATGTAAACCAATTTAATTTAGCTAACCTCTCTTAATAAATCAGATTTTCCATCCCCTTTATTAATTTGGTGACTTTTCTCTGCACTTTCTCTAGTTCCATAATGTCTTTTTTATGAAGTGGTGCCGAAAATTGTACTCCATATTCAAGGTATGGTCTTACTAATGCTTTGTAAAGGGGCATAATTATGTTTACTTCCCTTCCATCCATTCCCCGCTTAATGTAAGATAAGATCTCGTTTGCCTTTGCAGATACTGCATGACTTTGGGCACTATTGCTAGCCTGCTATCTACAAGCACTCCTAAATCCTTCTCCGTCAAGGATTCCCCCAATTTATCCCCATTTAATTAAAGGTCATTAATAAACAAGTTAAAAAGCACTAAGTTGACCACATCATAAGCATTAGGCCGCGCTTGTAGTGCTGGTGACGCCAGGCTGCAGTCACTGGAAAAATCTAATTGAAATGACTTCCAGAGATCGCGACCCATGCATTTGTTTTGGCGCAGCCATACCCTGATCTAAATTCCAACTTACCTCCTCAAAGAAAATAATAAGATTAGTTTGGCATGATCTGTCCTTCATAAATCCATGTTGACTATTACTAATAATTTAGTTTTCCATTAGGTATTCCTGAATATTATCCTGTATTAAACCTTCAAGTAGCTTTCCCACTATTGAAGTCAGGCTTGCAGGTCTGTAATTCCCCAGTTGTGATTTAGCTCCCTTTTTAAATATAGGCACTACGTCTGCTTTAAGACAATCTTGTGGTACTGAGCCTGTGGAAATTGAGTCCTTGAATATTAAATGTAATGGTTTAGCAATTACTGAACTTAGCTCTTTAAGAACTCTTCAATGTATGCCATCAGGGACAGGTGCTTTATTTACTTGAATTTTATTAAGCCGCCTATGAACTGCTTCCTCAGTTAACCAATTGTTCATTAAAATAGAGGTTGTGGCTTCCTCTTGTGGCACAATTTTTGCAATTGATTCCTCCCTGGTAAACACAGAGGCAAATAATTTGTTTAAAGCTCAAGTTCAAGCTCCCGTTTTTTTTTTTTTTAGTTGTTGTTTTTACTTTAATAGTTTCATGTGTGCAATCTCTACTTACCTAAACAACTGCATAGCTGCCGATCAATTCGTTCTCCGTCTATTGATTGGCGAAGTTTGGCGACATCTTTAGATCTGGGGAATGTAAATGGTTGCTATAGGAACAAGCATGCTTGTTAAAATAGAATACAAGAAAATTGGTCTTTCAAAGTTGTTGTTTTTAAAACAGAAAATGTTAAAAGTATTTTTTCTTACTACAAAACTGATTTATTAAAAAAAAAAACAAACATGCAGGATATTGCTTGTACTGCAGGTTTAATACCTCTGCTTTTTCTTTATCTTCATTAATCTGCCTGCCCATCTCACACTGAAAGTCCTATATTTTATTTTCTGATTTTGTTTGTTATTATGGTACTTAAAGAACTTTTTAGGGTTGACCTTACTTTTTTATTGCAATCTTTTATCATTATCCATTTTTGCTAATTTGATTGCCCCTTTGCAAGTTTTTGTTACATTCCTTATAATTCTGATACAATGTCTCCGTCCCTTCTGACTTAAAGTATCTAAACGCCTTCCTCTTCTTGTCCATTTCATCCCTTACCTGTTTATTTAGCCACATTGGTTTTGACTTATTTCTTTTATATTTATTACTGACGAGTCAGAAGCCGCAAATGCCAAGACAGCCACGCGGAAGCCACGATACGGAAGGCGCTGGTGCTGAGAGATAAGATTAGATACTAACACACAGCTTTGAATACCAATGTTTGTGAGTAGTTGAGCATTGTTTTTTTTACTTTATTACATCCTTAAAGCATACTACAATACAGAGGCCTTGTTAGCAGCTTGTGTTTCTGTTCTAGGAATCGTTGAAGTGGAAGAGCTCATTTCTACCAATCAGCTGCATCAGATCTCCAGATGATGGATTCTATCCTCATTTGAGTTTATATTATAGTGTTACTTCTGGGGCATTTATCCTTTAGACATATACACATACAGTAGACAGTGTAGTGTTAGCATTTAAAGACGTTATATAGATCTCCCTTATTTATCAATCCACTTTGTGCGTAGGACACAGTGAGTAGCATTTTAACACTCTATATATATTTCTATTCTTTAACTGTTAAAATTGGGAGCCCACAAATCCTCCATTTTAACTGTTTCTTTTAATATACCTGAAGAATACTTTTAAGTATAAAAAACAAAACCCCAACATTTTATGCGGACCAAACTTATTCTCATTTAATATATTTATGTTTTTCTGAGTATTCCCTTAAAAATAAAAAAACTAATAATAATAATATTTTTGTATAAAATTAGGCAACATTGCAGGAACCACACAGATATAAATCATTTATCAGTTTCATTATGAGTGTTCCCCAACAAACTAGAACGACATGTCAGGAATTCACCTACCCCTTTTTTTTAATATCACATAAAAATAAATGGATGAATTTGTTAGCGACTTGGCAAATTGAAGTGTTGTCAACAGAATTTACAAGTCTACACCTGACTGTATGTTACTAATTATCACTTAATAATGGCATCCAAGGGTTTCACTTATGTATAATGTTTTTGTCTCTTCTGGCAATATTTTAGTTTTTGTTGATAGTTCTATCAAGACTTCATTATATTTCTGATGCCTGGCATTTACCTTTGTTTGACACACTTTATACACAGGCTACCTGTTGGTTAGGAATAATAGTCCTAATGATTACAGGAGCTGGAGTCCCAGGCAAACCGTTTTATGTAACAATATGCTCGTTTAATTTCCACTTCACTGAAATCAGTGACCTCACAAAAGGGTCTTTCCAAGCTACATTACAAAGAAAAAACAGAAACAAAAGGTAAATGTTGTTCATGCTCGAGTATCTGTGTATAAATGCAGGGGGTGCAGGGGGTTGCAGAGGAGTGCACGTGGGCGCAGGCGGTGCAGGGGGTGAAGGGGGCGCAGGGGAGTGCAGGGCGGTGCAGGGGAGTGCAGGGGAGTAGGCAGTGCAGGGGGGTGAAGGGGGTGCAGGGGAGTGAAGGATGTGCAGGGGGGTTCAGGGGCGTGTGTTATGATGCACGGCTCTATTTGTTCTTTGCACAGTTGTGTCATGTGTGAGAAACAATACATTTTGCTGCACAATTTTGTGCTGCACAATTTTGGACATGCGCCACTTCAGATACGGATGAAATGAAAAGGGGAAATGAATGGTGCAGTGAACCGCACAAGTGAAACATCCCATTATAATCTGTGCACCATGTAACTCTCCCCAACTCCTCCTACTGACTCTCCCCAAGGTGCAAGCTGGGGCAGAGACTTAGAATGTGATACATCTCATTATAATCTGTGCACCACATAACTCTCCCCAACTCTTCCTACTGACTCTCCCCAAGGTGCAAACTGGGGCAGAGACGCAGAATGTGATATATCTCATTATAATCTGTGCCCCATGTAACTCTCCCCAACTCCTCCCACTGACTCACCCCAAGGTGCAAGCTGGGGCAGAGATGCAGAATGTGATATATCTCATTATAATCTGTGCCCCATGTAACTCCCCCCAACTCCTCCTACTGACTCTCCCCAAGGTGCAAAATGGTGCAGACTGGGCAAACTCCTACCAAAGTATTTTGCCATAGAATAAGAAATAAAAACCCCATAGTTTTGTTAACTGCCTTTCATATATTTACAGAATGTTCAGCAGAAGAGATTACAATTAAACTTGTCAGAAAAATGTTCACCCACTGCCAGATGAAACTGCAATGCGTTGCAAATCAAAACCAATCCCATAAGTTCCACTTGGCAGTACTTGTACCTCAAAAAAATATCCATATAGCACTGTGCTCACATCTGCATTATAAATGTAACAGGTTTCCCCCTCCATCTGGGAGATTACACTATTACCAGGTGTCATGTGCTGGGTACCTGCTGGTTCACAGAAGCTCTGAGGTTCCGCGATGGTGTGGGGAAGACAGGACAGGCTTTTGGGGTGATGGTAGCTGGTTCTCTCTCACTGGTGTGCTGCCTCCATCTTTTGCAGGCTCCAGGAGTGCTGGAGACAATCCCTGCAGGAGAACCCTCTGATACTCCCCCTGATAGATTGCAGTCTCAGGCAGGAGTATATTATAAAACAGGAACGGTTTATTCTGCAACTCACAGGATACAGCACACAACTGATTCTGGCTGTCCCTTCCGCCGGATGGTCCCTGGAATCAACCCCCGGCAAGGGCCCGAGAGTCTATCCTAGCTCTTCCCATACTCCCTGGTGGAGCAGGAGGTACTAGGCCCACTCACCTAAGGGAGGGGATGGAAGGTAGTCAGAGCCGGACTTCACCCTCTCAGCACTAACTAAATGTGGCTGTCCAGCTCCCTTAGTACACAGGAGGATCCAAGGTCTGAGCCCCTGATTAGGCAGGACACAGGCCTTAGCCTGCCCCCCTGTCACTCAAGGATGCTGTTTACTGCAGGGGAAACCCCCGGATTAGTCTTAACACTGCCTGCACTGATAACAGGGCTTACATGTTAGGCAGGGCAGATTTGTAGCCAAAACCAAGACATGGCTACATAAATAAAAATATATACTGTATACTGTATACTTCATTCTTTCCATGTTTCTGCTATTTTCTTGGCTTATTGGAAAGTGAACTGATCTTGTTGAAGGTTTTGTAAGGACACTTATCTCCAACTGCTGTCATTTTTTTACTGTGCCTATTGAACTTATTTAAAGTTATTCTTTCAAGTGTTACTATGCTTCAGAAATGTGATGCAGATAAGAGATTTCTTAATTGTTTCCCGATATGAAGAAATGTAATGTAGTTGTTAAACTAACAAAGATGATTCTGCTGAATACTAGTAAATGTATGCCTGCAGTTTATGTATAGGGCATGTGGTATATAAAAATAAATATACATTATGGGATCTTGGAGGAAATAGCAGAGGTTTACACCACAGAAGCTGTTGTATTAAATTAACGGAGCAGATGAGATGTACTGTAACAGAAATCAGTGTGGAAATGACTCTTGTTTTTAAAGTTGAAAAATATAGTGTTCCTCTGGGACAAAGCTCAATGATGAAAGTTGATATCAGAAGCTACAATAAGTTTAATGGTGTTTTTTTGTGACTTGGCCATATACAGGGAGATGGCCTCCGTCTCCTCATGTGGGACTGTGTATATTAAGCTTTCAAGTGACTATGACAAATTGACCAAGGCTCATTGGTTCATAAAGGATAAATTCTAGTGGTCTCTATATCCAAACTCTCAGTAAGTACATGGAGCCTGAATCTGCTTTCAAGGTTTCTTCCTGAACCATTTGTCATATGTTATCTAAGTAAAGGGCGTAGCTGATTTAAGAAGTACCTATCCAATTCTCTGCCTCTGATGTCTAAATTTAGCATAGGTTGAACTTGATGGACGTACGTCTTTTTTCAACCTCATCTACTATGTACCTATGTAAAAGGTGCATTGATTCATTCCTAGTTAACCTTTCCAGCCTTGTAAGAGTGAAAGATTTTCAGTCATTTTAGCCAAACGTTACATTTGGACCCTGGGTCACCTAGATAAGGACAGCACATTCATCTTTGTTCTCCACCGGCTGTAGAACCACTCAAGATATTCTTATGGGAGACAGAACTGAAATCAAATACCTTTGGATGCCATTTATCTGATCCCCAATTAAAACATAATCTTTTTTTCAGCTGTCAGTAAGTGCTGGCCAGGATCAATACAAGGGGAAATGAGAAGTGACACTTCCTGGTGATCCCATATACTAAAGGAAATATATTCCTCTTGTGAAGTCAGCTACAATGAGGCAAACTGGACCCCACCTGTTACCACCGAACAGACAAGTAGAATTTCAGTTTGGCCTACACCAGGAGTGAGCAACTCCAGAACTGAAGGGCCACCAACAGGTCAGGTTTTCAGGATATCCCTGCTAAAGCACAGGTGGCTCAATCAGTGGTTCAGTTGAAGACTACATCACCTGTGCTGAAGCACGGATATCCTGAAAGCCTGACCTGTTGGTGGCCCACGAGAACTGGAGTTGCTCACTTCTGGCCTACACTCACTCTAGTGCAAATGAGCTACCAAATACATTTTATTTTATACATTTCTACAAGTCTTTAATATATGCCATGTAAAATGTTTACAAAACACCTTACACTGTTGTATTTATCTGGTAAATATCTGGTTCATTTTCTGATGCATTTTTCTTTTTGATTTTATGGCAATTAAATAGTTTTGGTTAAGGCAGGAGAGAGTAAATAATATTAGGCATTAATTTGGAAAGGAAGGTCACATGAGTCAAGCGGTCAGTTACACAGAGAGATGGAGAGACTTTTCTGGACTTTGACCACACCTAAAATGATCTGAAATCTTTGAATAATTTCTGCATATAGATCTTGATTCTTAGCTTTTGGCTATCTCTGTTCTTCGTGGCTTTTGGCTATCTCTGCTCTTCGTGGCCCTTGGGAGCTGTTTTTACGGTCAGACAGTATCCCGTTTGATACCATACATATTCTAAGAGTTATTATATTATAACTGATCTAACTCATGGGGTCTTATTATCAAAAGAGCAACATTGTAACAACTTCATTTACCAACCACTGAAAAAGGTTTCTGGATTCGGTTATGGATTGTGCAGATAACAACCATTCTGTAGTTTTCTTATCGCGCTTTAAATATTAAAGAAGGCTAGTGATAACTAAAGATTATATGTAGAGACTCCTAAAAAGAAGAGCGTTAATAGTTACTACTGTTCCCACTTATTAATCTTATTACAGCTCAACCCCGTTATAGCGCGATCCGCTATAACGCGGATCCTCTTATAACGCGGGTTGAGCGTGGACCCCGAATTTAAAAAAAAAAATGTAAAGTTTTTTTTTTGCGCACACACTGCACACACTCACTGCACACTGCATACATTCACAGCACACTGCACACTGCACACACTCACAGCACGCTGCACACACTCATAGCACACTGTACACACTCACAGCACACTGCACATACTCACAGCACACACACAGCACACTGCACACACACACACACACACACACCTACACACGGACACACACACAGTCTCACACAGTCAAATACACACAAACACACAGAGACACACTGTCTCTTTAAAGGAGCTTGCTCTCGCAAGACGGAAGCAGAAGCAGGAAGCAGAGACAGGGAGAAGAGCTGCCAGATGCCGGGTAAGTGCTGTGTGCTGTTGCCGCTGCCCCACCGGGTCTGGGAACGCTGGGAGAGTTCTCAGCTTTCCCCCTCTGGTGGACAGAGTACCACCACACAAAAAAAATAATTAAAAACGTGGTTAAGCTGTATCAAGAAAAGGAGAACAAATCCAAAGTTCCCTCTGCCAGTTCTACTAGTAAATAGCCTGCATGGTTTGTATTGATGGGGGCAAAGAGATTTGATGACGATGTCTGACTAAGTTATCCATCACGCATCGCAAATCTTATACTATATTAGTGAAAGCACTGTATGTTTGCCTGCCTGCCTGCATGCATGCCAGCCTGCCTGCCTGCTGGATGTCCGGTGTCCCTAGGGGAAATCTCATTGGTCCCTTGGGCCGCCCCCGCACACCTCTCATTGGCCTGAGGCGGAGTGACGGCCCAAAGGACACACAGGGACACACACACACACACACACACACACACAGACACACACACACACACACACACACACTCACACACACACACACACAGGGACACACACACACACACAGTAGGGGGGGGGGGTGTACATTAGCAGCATTGTATAACCCGGGGGGGGGGGGGGGGGGGGGCTCACATACCCGCCTCCGCCTCCGCCTCTTCCTCCCCGAAATCAGCCTCCACACCCGCGCGCACGTCCTCCTCTCCCCGTGTCTCCCGCGCTTTCAAACACCCCCCCCCCCCCCCCCGGCGCCGCTACAGTGAGCGGAGGAGCGAGTGCCCGGGACACAGCGGGGGAGCGGCCACAACAAGCTGCCTCCCGCCTCAGTTCCACGTGGGAGCGGCCGGACGGGTGAGTGAGCGGCCTTCACCCACCCCTCACCCCCCTTCAAATCACCTCCCCTCCACCCCCCCCCGCCCCCCCCGGCGTCGCTACAGTCAGCGGAGCGAGCGAGCGCCCGGGACACAGCGGGGGAGCGGCCACAACAAGCTGCCTCCCGCCTCAGATCCACGTGGGAGCGGCCGGACGGTTGAGGGAGCTGCCGGACGGGTGAGTGAGCGGCCGGACGGGTGAGGGAGCGGCCGGACGGGTGAGGGAGCGGCCTTCACCTCCCCTCACCCCCCTTCACCTCACCTCCCCTCACCCACCCCTCACCTCCCCTCACTCCACTTCCCTTCCACCTCGCTCCACCCCCCCTTCACCTCCCCTCCACCCCCCCTTCACCTCCACCCCCCTTCACCTCCCCTTCACCCCCCCCACCTCCCCTTCACCCCCCACCTCCCCTTCACCCCCCACCTCCCCTTCACCCCCCCCACCTCCCCTCCACCCCCCCTTCACCTCCCCTCCACCCCCCCTTCACCTCCCCTCCACCCCCCCTTCACCTCCCCTCCACCCCCCCCCTTCACCTCCCCTCCACTCCCCCCCCCTCACCTCCCCTCCACCCCCCCCTTCACCTCCCCTCCACCCCCCCTCCACCCACCCCTTCACCTCCCCTCCACCCCCCCCTTCACCTCCCCTCCACCCCCCCCTTCACCTCCCCTCCACCCCCCCCTTCACCTCCCCTCCACCCCCCCCCTTCACCTCCCCTCCACCCCCACCCTTCACCTCCCCTCCACCCCCACATTCACCCCCCCTTCACCGTCCCTTCACTCCCCCCTTACAACCTCCCACCACCTCCTCACCACCTCCACCCCCCTTCCCACCTCCCCCACCCCCCTTCCCAACTCCCCACCACCTCCCCCCCCTTCCCCCCACCCCCCCCCCCTTCCCACCACCTCCCCCCACCCCCTCCCCTTCCCACCACCTCCCCCCCACCTCCCCTTCCCCCCCCCCCTCCTTCCCACCACCTCCCCCCCACCCCCCCCCCCTTCCCACCACCTCCCCCCCCACCCCCCCTTCCCTGAGGCGGAGTCACGGGCCAAAGGACACACAGGGACACAGACACACACACACACACGTAGACACACACACACACACACACGTAGACACACACACACACACAGACGTAGACACACACACACGTATACACACACACACACGTATACACACACACACGTATACACAAACACACACACGTAGACACAAACACACACACGTAGACACACACACACATAGACACACACGTAGACACACACGTACACACACACACACACGTACACACACACACACGTACACACACGCACGTAGACACACACACACGTACACGTAGACACACACACATGTACACGTAGACACACACACACATGTACACGTAGACACGTACACACACACACACACACACACACACACACACACACATGTACACGTACACACACACACACACATGTACACGTAGACACGTACACACACACACATGTACACGTATACTCACACACATGTACACGTACACACACACATGGAGAGATACACACACACACATGGAGACATACACACACACACATGTACACATACACACACACGTATACACTCACACACGTATACACACAGGTATACATACACATAATGTATACACACACACACATGTATACACACACATGTATACACACACATGTATACACACACACACATGTATACACACACACACATGTATACACACACACACACGTGTATACACACACACACACGTGTATACACACACACATGTGTATACACACACACATGTGTATACACACACACATGTGTATACACACACATGTGTATACACACACATGTATACACACACACACATGTATACACACATACACATGTATACACACACACACATGTATACACACACACACACACTTATACACACACACACATACAATGTATACACACAAACATGTATACACACACACAAACATGTATACACGTGTATACACACACATGTGTATACACACACACGTATACACACACACAATATATACATACACACAATGTATACACACACGTGTATACACACACGTGTATACACACACACACATGTGTATACACACACACGTGTATACACACACACACACACACGTGTATACACACACATGTGTATACACACACACACACGTGTATACACACACACGTGTATACACACACACGTACACATACACACACACACACATGTATACACACACACACATACAATGTATACACACAAACATGTATACACACACACACCCCAGCACCACCACATCAGCACACCGGTATGCCCCCCCAGCACACTGGCATTCTCGCCTCCCCACCATTCCCAGCCCCCATCAACACCCACACATCGCCACCTTTGCACCTCCCCCATCGGCACACCCACATCCGCACCCCCACATCAGCACCAAACCCTCCCAAATCAGCACACCAATACAATCACCATCAGTACAGCCACAGCAGCACTACCACCGCACATGGGCCGCGTGGACCACTCCCCACCCAAATCCCACACCCACACCACAAACATCCCGGGCAACGCCGGGGCTCTCAGCTAGTAGTTCATATAATGCTTTTTGTTTATGGAATTATCCATGCACCATATTTTCATATCTCGATCCCTTACTGTATGTGTTAGAACCCTTTTTTAAATTAACGAAACATTTGGCATTGACATACAAGTGAAGAATTTTGAACCATTGAACTATTAATAATAAGTGAATGGATTTACTGCATTTGAACAATTGTTCAATAAATATCATCTTTATATAAGTTGGAATTATTATGAAAAGTTAATAATTGGTAACAAGGAAGTTAAAAAAAAATGATGGGGCATATTGTATACTGTATCTAATTTCAATGGGGAATTCCATCCTTAAACAGCCCGATCAGCTGCTTCGGTGAATATAGAATCACCCCCTATGGGCGGTCCACATGATCACGCCCGGAGCGGCGATACCTGCCCATGCCTCCTAGCCTTTGTGTCTTACAAAGAAATCACGCCGTCCTCCTTTGATATTTACTTTAGATAGATCTTTCAAGATTTTTTTTACTGTGTTTTGCATTATATGTAGCCGGTAAAGCTGCTGAAAACATGTGTTGGCCACAATTCTATAGGCTACCATGATTGTTTTACAATTGATTACATAAATCAACGTTGTTGATAGATGTATAAAATGTACTGTTCGATGAAAACGAAGCTTTATTCTCATCTTAAGTATAATTCTGATCTAATTTAGGAATTTAGAAGAAACGATGATTGTGTAAGCATCCTCTTGGCCTACAGAGAACCACTGGTTCTAATTATATCAAACAAATCAATTACAGAAACAATCCCAGGTGTGATTGCTGTTTTTTTACCTAAATTATTATTTTCTGATAATATAATGAAATCAAAAGTAAGAAAAATGAACCTACAAAGTACATCTCATTTTTAGACAGTCCTCAATGTTATCATATTTTTTAAATACCAGTGCTAGGGATTGGATATGGTAGAATTTTCATGTATACATCAATCGCATCAGATAAAAGATATTGATAAGTCTAGTTAATTTCATATTGAATGTAGAAAAACTAGACATTTTAAATCAGTCATAATTACAAAACTACCTGAATAATTCAATACATGCATACATGAACCCAGTTAAATGTAAAAGAGAAACATTTTGAGTGATGGTTATTTGAAAGGCAAAGCATCAAATATTTTAATTGTGTTTAGCAAGAGTTTAAGTTCACTCTGATAGGCCATCCTGTCTATTCCTGTTTTATAAGCAGAAGACCCTAATAAGTTCTTACTCTGGTAGCCTATCTCTGTTAATATTATTTTAAAATGATAAACGGTAGGATTGACCTTCAAAAGAGATTTAAATGGCCTTATCCTGAAAACAGCCTATCTGTAACCAAATGTGCTGCTCATCCTGCAAGATGTAAAGAAGACAGGATATCAAAGTCAGCAAGTAACTTATAACAGTGGATTTCAAAGTCAGAATCTAATGCAAATCGGAGCATTTGCTCATAGAACTCTCTGGAGCCTAAAGAGATTAGAAGCATTTTCATAGATCATATCTGCATAATCTAATATAGGTAAATTTCGGGAGCAGGGAGGTGTTTTGGTAACAGGGAAATGTTCCTTTTCGAGTAACACAAATATAGACATCTGTACGGTATTGTTCCTCATTACTATGATATCACACTTATAATAAGGCAGAGTTGAAGCATTATTAGTTTTCAATATTCATGGAAATCAGAAGTGTCTGGTAAGATGATTCTTGTATAATGCTGCCACATCTCCTTTAAGCTTACATAACATAATTGACTTTGTCAGAGGACATTTAGGTGTTGTTTGATTTACATCTAGTGTCGGCTTAATGCACCAAAGGCACAAGGTTCCACATGTTTAAATATTTCATTTTAAAAGGTGCAATAAACTCGTAACTTCATCAACACCCACCGTTCTCCGACTGGAATGGATTCTGCTGCATTATCTATTACACCCATGACTTGAAGTAAATGAAGTCTTCACCCCTTTTCCTGACAAGAGAACCAATGCTGTCATATTACTTATTACCATCCAGTTCTGCACGGCGCTAATAATATTCTCATCATAATATTAGATTGCGGATCTGATTTGCTAAGGTAAAACTTAAATATAAAGGTGAAAAGGGAGCGACGTGGCGCTTGAGAACAAACACAGAGCTGCTTTGCTGACAGCTTTTGATTTTTAAAAACTAGTGTTTGGATAAAACTGATAATCTAGTACATTTTCTATTTATTGTGATTTATGATACACACAAAATGTAATACATTTCATTTTAACATATGCATATATAACTCATCCACAATTCGTTATATTGCTCTCTGCAAACCCTCATCAAATCCTAGGGGCAAAACAAGCAAAATAGTTTGATACAGTACAATGACATTATTGCATATTCAAAATAATTATTGTAGTTTCAGTTTTAGGGATAAATCAAACATGATACATAGCCCCCAAAAGGTAGACACACCCCTGCTGTGGGGGGCTTATAATGTATGTCTGACTGGTGTATAATTACACATTAAAGCTGAAATAAAGACATATTTACATTAACTAAATGATGATTTAATATTAGGGTTAATTTCCATTGATCACTAAAGACTAACTAATAAACATTACACATAATATAAATACATTTTTAGATGTAGAAGATCTCAAGGATGATTCTTACAATTATCAAGAAGAAGCAAAAGCCAAATATACACTGAAATGTGCATTATCACTTGACCACAAAATTATTTAATATATTATAATCTGATGTACAGTACCTTAAGTTTGAAATCAAATGCAGGCAACCGTTTGTTAAAAGTTTGATCAGGTGAAAAATAAGCATATTAAATCTGATTAAATGTAATTGCATTGTGGTGTAAGGACTGTTCTTCCATCACTTCTTTGATTAAAAAAAGCTATCTGGGCTGTGAGGTAGAAAAGTGAAATGTAACGAGAAAAACCCTGCAGTTAACCATTTTTATACATTTTTTTAAAAAAAATATTCAAAGTTTTTTAGTTCTTTAGCCCGCCAGAGATCTCTGTTTTGCTTTATATTTAACATAAAAACCAAACAAAGGGAGGACAGTGATCACGCAGCAATACCGGGTGTCACACGGCCATCCCTCATTAACCCTTAGGGGCCTATTCTAATAGCTCCGAAGTGTGACAAACCGCTTCTCAAGAGCCTTTTCCGATGGGATTGGCGTACTTTGCTATGCTGTAAGCCCTTCTTGCATGTCGAATTTGTGTCTAAAAAGCTTTCTTAGAAGCGGTTTCACTCCAGCCCCTGCCAATTTGAGAGATTTGTCAAAAAAGCCTCAAATCCATATTTTTTTTTATAAACAAAAACCTGCTTATTCTTCGTCGCTCCGTTATGCAAACCGCTTCTAAAAACTCGCATTTATTTTATACCACCTTAAGGGTGGCGAGATTGGTGTTGCGCGTTACAGTATGTCCAGGGCCTGGGTTCGGCAGAGAGAAAAAACCATATGTCAGACAGCGGATGGATCTCGCAGCACAACAGGCCATTCCGCTTATAAGCACGTATGATCCGGGAGGTTTGGCTGTTACACCAGGCGCTTTGTCACCTTTTATAGACGCGGTTTAGAAGATGCGATTTGCAATAGAGAAAAGGATTTTTCTCACGTTTCATTCTGCTTCTTCTGAACATAATAAAGTCGGAGCTTCTAGAATAGGCCCCTTTGAGTGCCAGGAGGTCATGATGGCTGAGTGCCACGGCACGGTGTGGCCACGTAACTACGCTCCATTACGGTCACGTGACTCCTGCAACCATTTTGGAGGAAAGAGAAGAGGTGGGACCCTCGTCCTCCGTTTCCTTACTGTTAAATCCATGGGAACGCAGAATGCGATCTAACCCAGAAAAAAAACAACCCTTTGAGCATGACATCACTACGTCATGGGGAACTTAAAGGGTTAACTGCCGTTGCATGGGTGCTTACAATCATTGGCGTCTAGACCGATATATCTTTTGTGTCCACTAACAGTCATGGAAAGATCTGCTCATACATCGTTTCATAGTTACATAGTTACATCGTTACATCGTTACATCGTTACATCGTTACATCGTTACATCGTAGATGATGTTGAAAAAAGACGTACGTCCATCGAGTTCAGCCTATGTTTATCTGCTCATATGAATGATAATCTGAGGAAATAATACACAGAGGAAGCTGCAAAATTCAAAATCTATTCCAAATAATCCAAAAGTGTGCAATACTTAGAAGGCATTTCTTATGTCTTGGAGCTTCTTTGTAAGTAATTGATCGTTCTGAACCCTTGTGAATCCGCGTATCAAGAATTAATCTTAAAATGATCAAATGGATTTGAAATTGTGGAATTGTGATGATAAAATTGTAACATTTATCTTCAATCGGCAAAAATGCCTTTTCTTACAGCTGAAATAAATGGAATTGGTGAAAAGATCACTAGTTCTTTGCTGCTAATTGAATAGTTGGCTGATAATCAAGGCTGGCAGTGGCTAACTAAAGGCATGATAATGCCAGTGCCAGCTTTAGCCCGTTATATTCCCTTATGATCAATTACAAAATAATGTTTTATTACTGAAGCAAGTCATTTTTATGGAAACAATTCTTTAAAAAAATTACTTCTGACAAAATTGTGAGAAGATGAGAATAGAGATTTTAGAAAGATTAATTGTTAGCGTAGTGCTCTTCTGCACTGAAATATTCCATAACAGGAATTATACCAAAAGAAGGAGAGTCATGAAACATTTTTAATGTGACACTTGTATTTTGTTAGCTTTAAGTGCCATCATTAGCTTTGGACTTTGCATTTGCTGCATTAACAGCCATTGTACAGTTAAAAAAGACCCTTTTAAAATGGATTACTTTTTTTTTCATCTACTGTATCACGAACATATATTAAACTGTGTGAGGTGGCAGCATGGGCATTTTTTCCGACTTTGGTGGAGTAACTCAGAGGTATTAAAAGACATAGGGGCCTATGCACCAAGCAGCGATAAGCCACTTATCGCCACCTTATCGACAAAAAAGACTACAGCGATTCAGTAAGCTAAGCCAGTCGGAGTGCTGAGAACGGCCTTCCGGTGCGAGAGGGAACTTCCGTGACGACATCGGAGGCGACCCCACCCGAGCGGAAGATGTCTGTGGCGGCGGAGGATCTTCGTAAGGCGTCGGAGGTGCCTGCTCCCAGCCAAGAGATACATGAGACTGCCTCAGCCCAACAGAGCAGTGAGGATGTATCCGATCCACGGGTTCCCACGGATACAACAGCCCTGCTGAACGACAAGGGTGCTTCAGCCCAGCTGGTTCCCACAGAGGCATCCATCTTGGAGGTACCGGCTGTTATTTCTTTTCCTGTAGATGCCACCACCATTCCGGTGGAACCAGAAGTCGTCATTGAGACTTCGGCTACTGGGGCGAATACGTAAGCTGTGACCTCCACTCCGGTGAGTAAGGCTTAGGCCAACCGTTTCTTGCAGCAGTGCCAGAAGGTCAGAGAGCGTAAGGCTACAAGGACCTAATTAGCCACAAGGTACTTGCGGTAATGGGCCGAGGTAGGCGCAAAGTGCCTGAGACATTGGGACACATTTCTGAAATTAAGGCCTCATCGGACGTTGCCCAGAATACTGACATTGCCTCAAAACCTACCCAGGACAATAGAGTGTGGGAGGGGTTTGGCGATAATGTACCAGGGAGAATGTCAGATTATGCTGTGTCTTCCAGAGAAGGGTCTTGTAAATCTGGCAGTTCCAGACCACCATCTGTGGGTTTGGTACACGAGGAATGTGTTAATATGCCTGGTTCTATGTGGGAAAGGTAGTACAATGGTAGGATCCAATGTTCCAGGGGTACGTGCCACACATGAGTAGGACTAGGTTTCTGTTAATACAAAATTACACAGTTGATCCCTAATGGGAAGAGGGGGAGTTTACTCCTGAGGAAACAGCAGAGATCTTTAGGGATCATAGCAGAGATATCAAGTTAGGAATGATACCACCTTCAGGCCTGGAGGTGGTGTAGCAGGAGACCTATCCAAAGAGCCACTATTCTGGGTACTACCAGGACAAGCCTGTGGGCAGAATCTAATTAAGAATAGTAGGGCAGATGGCATAGTGGTACCACGCTATTGAAAATGTCACGGATATGATTTTCCTTATGTTCCTGAACCCCAAATGAGAGAGGCAGAGGCTAATAGGGAGAAATGTGTCAGAGATGCAGTATTAGACTACCTGTCTGCCCACTTTAATGTGGCTTGTTATTGCAATGAGGAGAAGGTATCCTACCTAGTCAGAGTATGCAAAAAGCACAAAAGCAGCGCACTGCCCAGGGACACAGGTGTATCAAAAAATGAAAAACTGTTTATTATCTATCAAACATAGCAAACAAAGAGGTAGGTATCCTCCAACGCGTTTCACACAGAGGTGTGCCTCCTTTATAAAGCACCTCTGTGTGAAACGCGTTGGAGGATACCTACCTCTTTGTTTGCTATGTTTGATAGATAATAAACAATTTTTCATTTTTTGATACACCTGTGTCCCTGGGCAGTGCGCTGCTTTTGTGCTTTTTGCATTATTCGGATTACTTGGACTACAACCAGCGGCTGGACATGCCCCAAAGAACGCAGTGGACTCTAGGAGTGGGTAAGATTTTCAAGATTTACTGTACTTCAATGGATCAACTATACTATTACTACTATTTGGGGTGAGTGTGGGACTCATATATTGTTTTCCAATGAGGTACAGCGAAGTGGTTCTTTATCATTTATCTGTTGCCTTCAGGATATCTACATATTCAGAAGTTCTTATTCCACTCACCCAGTAGTTTTACCCACTCCCTCATTGAGATCCTACTGTTGTATATATCATTGATGAACTTTCATATTAATTCCAGGACTGCTGGAGCACCCTTTACCTCTCTATATTATCTAGTCAGAGTATGGAAGGTAGACAGGAACATCTACATGAATAGAGTAGAGTATATTTCAGAGGGGGCCAGAAGCGTTGTTATTCGGTAACAGTACCGAATGGTGAGGGCTGGATGGTACGCAAACAATCATTATTACTAATGAATGAGTATAGACTCTCCAGTGTAGAGAGGATCCTGTTGTTACTCATGTTATTACCATGTTTTTCTGTGTGTTTTTCCTGTTCACCAATTTATGGAATGTGTATAAAACTGGGAGCCTCAGCTCGGCGCGAGGGTTCCACCAGGGGGAGCATGTAGCCATCTGACCCCTGGCCACTAAATACCTCTGCCTAACATATAAGTCCTGGTACCAGCGCAGGCAGTGTTAGGGTTAATCATTGCTTTTGCTGCAGTAAGTAACTCCCTAGTAGTTACAAGGGGGGTGGGTCCAAGGCTAGGTACTGCCCACATACCGGGGCTAAAACCTGGGACCCTCGCCTTATAACATAAAGGGGCTGCAGCTCAAGTTAGTCTGTTCTCTCCCCTCTGGGGAAAGAGTAGGTTCTGGTGTGTGTTCTTTAGCCAGGGGTCTGGTTCTGTCCCCACCCTTAGGGGAGTGGGAGCTGATACCCCTATCCCATCAGGGGGTAAGGGAGCTAAGGAGATGGGGCCTCAAGCTCCTTGGGTTCGCTCCAGGGACCCAGAAGATATGGCAGCTGGCTCAATTAGTGGCTCAGTAATACTGAGTAATACTGAGTAATACTGAGTAATTCTGAGCCACTAATTGAGCCAGCTGTGCTGAAGTAGGGCTATCCTGAAAACCTGGACTGTTTGGGGCCCTCGAAGACTGGAGTTGTGCAGGCCTGCTGTATGATGTGACCCAATAAAACCCATTGTTTTACTCTTGTCTGAGGATGCAGTATATCAGGGGGAGAGAAGGGAGTTTCCTGCAGGGACTGCACCTATCTATGATAGGCCCTGGAGGGTGGAGGCACTGCACCAAAGAGAAAGAAGATAATATCCAAAAGCCTGACCTGTTGATCCCCAATACAATTGGCAGACACGCAGAATCCTGAGAGCCTACAGGGGAGCAGTACTACACCAGGTAGTAACCGCCATATCTCCCATAGGGGGCGGGGGGTGTTACACTAGCTAATAATGAGATCATTTTGTTCTAGATGCTAATGGGTTAAATTAACCAGGAGTAATTACTGCCGCTCCCTATACCTAGTGTTAGAATAGGGGAGGTCTGAGCTATGTTCCCTAATACAGCGGTGCTCAAACTGGAGGGCGCCCCCCTGACTGCGGGGGGTTTACAGGGCCCAGGGTGCTTCCAGAAGGCACTTAAATTAAGTGCCGGGGAAGCGGCAAAGGCCTCTGTAAAACTCACTTACCTTGGCTCCGGCGGCTTCTTAGACGAGTCAAATGATGCCCAAGGTAACGTGGCATCATAACGGCGACGCCGAGGTAAGAGGGGGGGGGGGCACGGACAGAGGGGAACTGCCGGCAGGGGGGCACAGGGAAAAAAGTTTGCGCTCCCTGCCCTAATATATGGATATAGTGCATCCTCTCTGTAGTTTTTAGTTCCGTGTTCTGAGTTTCATTATGTTGTTCTAGATTTGTTCTTTGTTTTCAGTTAATGTTGCAGTTCCCCAAAGGACATAGCTATAGAGGTGCCCGGACATAGCTATAGAGGTGCCCGGACATAGCTATAGAGGTGCCCGGACATAGCTATAGAGGTGCCCGGACATAGCTATAGAGGTGCCCGGACATAGCTATAGAGGTGCCCGGACATAGCTATAGAGGTGCCCGGACATAGCTACAGAGGAGCCCGGGCATAGCTATAGAGGTGCCCGGACATAGCTATAGAGGTGCCCGGACATAGCTACAGAGGAGCCCGGACATAGCTATAGAGGTGCCCGGACATAGCTACAGAGGAGCCTGGGCATAGCTATAGAGGTGCCCGGACATAGCTATAGAGGTGCCCGGACATAGCTATAGAGGTGCCCGGACATAGCTATAGAGGTGCCCGGACATAGCTATAGAGGTGCCCGGACATAGCTATAGAGGTGCCCGGACATAGCTATAGAGGTGCCCGGACATAGCTACAGAGGAGCCCGGACATAGCTATAGAGGTGCCTGGACATAGCTATAGAGGTGCCCGGACATAGCTACAGAGGAGCCAGGACATAGCTATAGAGGTGCCCGGACATAGCTATAGAGGTGCCCGGACATAGCTATAGAGGTGCCTGGACATAGCTATAGAGGTGCCCGGAAATAGCTATAGAGGTGCCCGGACATAGCTATAGAGGTGCCTGGACATAGCTATAGAGGTGCCTGGACATAGCTATAGAGGTGCCCGGACATAGCTATAGAGGTGCCCGGAAATAGCTATAGAGGTGCCCGGACATAGCTACAGAGGAGCCCGGACATAGCTATAGAGGTGCCCGGACATAGCTACAGAGGTGCCCGGACATAGCTACAGAGGTGCCTGGACATAGCTATAGAGGTGCCTGGACATAGCTACAGAGGAGCACGGATTTAGACAAATTGTTGAATTAGGAGGATCCCAGGCTTTGGGAGAACTGGATCACAGGGTATAAAGTAAGGTATGCTCGCCTCTGAAGACCCAAGGTTGTCAGTATACCCTATATACCCTATATAACGTATATAATGGCTGGCGTTCCACTGCTAAATATCACAAGAGTACTGACCCATAGCCAGGAAGGGGCTTACATTGGGTGCCTAACACTGGGCAGGATTTACCTCCCACTCCCCAACATTCTTAGGCATTTGCCTTGGGGGGAACTGCAAACTTAAATATAACCAAACTAAAAACAAAGAACTAAACTAGAAATACATAACTAAATGCAGAACGAGGAACTGAAGAACTACAAAAAGGCTGGACTAATGAAATTAGGGGACATATTCCCCCTCCCCTATGCTGGCACCAGGGGCAGGGAGGGGCAGTAATCACTCTTGTTAAACTTAACCCATTGGTATCCAGAACTAACACATGACTATCTAGTATAACATGAGACTACAAGTATGTTCTAGTCTCTTCACTCTCCATAAATACCCTGAATATTGATGCAAGTGGAGTGTCATTAGTACAAACAATGAAACATATTACACATTACTCAGAATACAATAACAATACAGCAAAAGGGATGATACACACTATTTATTAAGCAGTGCTCTGCCATTACTCACCTTCTGACATTGAAGTGAAGAGGTTGTTAGGTGTCCTCTAGTGCTGGAAGGTCTGCTATGGTAGAGCACTTCTTAGTAAATATGCTCCCTATTCTGTACTTATATTTTAGGCCTGAGTTGTTGGTTTTTATCATGGCAATTAGAAAATGCTGCTCTAATTGTACGCCTCTGTAAACCCCGCGCCCCCGCAGTCTTTCTCGCGCCCCCAGGTGCACACCTCTGAGCTACAACATTCTCCTTTCTTTAAAGACTCCATACCCTTCTGCACCTCAATATATCTCACCTCTGATCTCTTGTTACACCCCTCTGTCCCTCCATATATCTCACCTCTGATCTCTCGTTACAGCACTCTGCACATCCATATCTTTCACCTCTGACCTCTCGTTACACCCCTCTGCACCTCCGTATATCTCACCTCTGATCTCTCGTTACACCCCTCTGCACCTCCATATATCTCACCTCTAACCTCTCGTTACACCCTCTGCACCTCCATATATCTCACCTCTGATCTCTCGTCACCTCCGTATATCTCACCTCTGATCTCTCGTTACACCCCTCTGCACCTCCATATATCGCACCTCTGACCTCTCGTTACATCTCTCTGCACCTCCATATATCTCACCTCTGACCTCTTGTTACATACCTCTGCACCTCCATATATCTCAACTCTGACCTCTTGTTACACCCCTTTGCACCTATATATATCTCACCTCTGACCTCTCGTTACATCCCTCTGCACCTACTTATATCTCACCTCTGACCTCTCATTACATCCCTCTGCACCTCCATATATCTCACCTCTGACCTCTCGTTATACCCCTCTGCACCTCCATATATCTCACCTCTGACCTCTCGTTACACGCCTCTGCACCTCCATATATCTCACCTCTGATCTCTCATTACTTCCCCTGCACCTACTTATATCTCACCTCTGACCTCTCGTTACATCCCTCTGCACCTACTTATATCTCACCTCTGACCTCTCATTACATCCCTCTGCACCTCCATATATCTCACCTCTGACCTCTTGTTACTCTCCTCTGCACCTCCATATATCTCACCTCTGACCTCTCATTACATCCCTCTGCACCTCCATATATCTCACCTCTGACCTCTTGTTACTCTCCTCTGCACCTCCATATATCTCACCTCTGATCTCTCATTACAACCCTCTGCACCTCAATATATCTCACCTCTGATCTCTCATTACACCTCTCTGCACCTCTATATATCTCACCTCTGATCTCTCATTACACCTCTCTGCACCTCCATATATCTCACCTCTGATCTCTCGTTACACCTCTCTGCACCTCCATATATCTCACCTCTGACCTCTCGTTACATCCCTCTGCACCTACTTATATCTCACCTCTGACCTCTCGTTATACCCCTCTGCACCTCCATATATCTCACCTCTGACCTCTCGTTACACCCATCTGCACCTCCATATATCTCACCTCTGATCTCTCGTTACTTCCCCTGCACCTCCATATATCTCACCTCTGACCTCTCGTTATACACGCCTCTGCACCTCCATATATCTCGCCTCTGAACTCTCGTTACACCCCTCTGCTCCTCCATATATCTCACATCTGACCTCTCGTTATACCCCTCTGCACCTTCATATAGCTCACCTCTGATCTCTCGTTACACGCCTCTCTCTGCACCTCCATATATCTCACCTCTGACCTCTCGTTACATCCCTCTGCACCTACTTATATCTCACCTCTGACCTCTCGTTATACCCCTCTGCACCTCCATATATCTCACCTCTGACCTCTCGTTACACCCATCTGCACCTCCATATATCTCACCTCTGATCTCTCGTTACTTCCTCTGCACCTTCATATAGCTCACCTCTGATCTCTCGTTACACGCCTCTCTCTGCACCTCCATATATCTCACCTCTGACCTCTTGCTACACCCCATTACCCCATTGCACCTCCATATATCTCACCTCTGATCTCTCGTTACTTCCCCTGCACCTTCTTATATCTCACCTCTGACCTCTCGCTACATCCCTCTGCACCTCCATATATCTCACCTCTGACCTCTCGTTATACCCCTCTGCACCTCCATATATCTCACCTCTGATCTCTCGTTACTTCCCCTGCACCTCCATATATCTCATCTCTGACCTCTCGTTACACGCCCTGCACCTCCATATATCTCACCTCTCAACTCACGTTACACTCCTCTGCTCCTCCATATATCTCACCTCTGATCTCTCGTTACACACCTCTGCACCTCCATATATCTCACCTCTGACCTCTTGTTACACCCTTCTGCACCTCCATATATCTCACCTCTGATCTCTCGTTACTTCCCCTGCACCTCCATATATCTCACCTCTGACCTCTCGTTACACTCCTCTGCACCTCAATATATCTCACCTCTGATCTCTCGTTACTTCCCCTGCAACTCCATATATCTCACCTCTGACCTCTCGTTACACTCCTCTGCACCTCCATATATCTCACCTCTGACCTCTCGTTACACGCCTCTGCACCTCCATATATCTCACCTCTGATCTCTCGTTACATCCCTCTGCACCTCTATATATCTCACCTCTGACCTCTTGTTACACCCCTCTGCACCTCTATATATCTCACCGCTGACATCTCGTTACTTCCGCTGCACCTCCATATATCTCACCTCTGACCTCTCGTTACACGCCTCTGCACCTCCATATATCTCACCTCTGACCTCTCGTTATACCCCTCTGCATTTTTTACTTACAGCCCTCTCCCATCTGCTGCAAACTCCAGGTGTGCGGTGACCTCATGTGGCTGCACTTCTAATTATGCACTTTTACTCCTAATGTGTCTGTATGCCTCCCAACGTAACACTTAGATTGTAAGCTCTACCTTTGCCCTATGTTGTCATTTATCTGTTGCACTTATTCCCATTGTTTGTAATTGATTTACATTGCGTTGTCCTTTTGTAAAGCACCGCACACACTGTTGGCATTATATAAATACCATTAGACATGCATACAAGATTGGTAATGCAGGTTATATATATATATATATATATTGGTAATGCACTTTATAGAGAGAGTCCTTTTACTCATAGGAATGTCCAGTTGGGTTTGAATAGGTAGTAGGTAGCCCAGGAACAAGTCACATTGCCAGAGATCAATAATAAAAGCCATTGGACATGGAAATACTACAGTATATAGCAAACAAGACCCCGTCAGAACAAAGGGTGATTAACTTCTTCAGTGCTGGAGGGGCAGAAATGCTTTGCACAGCACTGAATATTTTTTAAAAACATAAATATCTCTTAACTTCTAACAATGAGCTGACCTTGCTGGTAAAACAAATTGCTCAAAAATACTGTTGTCTTTTTCCCTTTAACCTCCTTATTTTGCTTTCCTTTTTTTCCCTCTTTCTACAGATTTCAAGGTGATGACAAAAGAGAGAACCGTCTTAGCATTCGTTAATCCCCACTTGACCCACAAAGGGAACGCACACGCATTCACAGTCTCTAATTTAAAAACCATTAGACGGTTCTGCTTGGCGGACCAGATCTAAATATTCTTAAAGGGGTGGTTTAATTTAATCATTACCTTAACAAGCCCCCTTTTAAAATGATGATCTGCCAAATTCAGCGGATTTGTTTGGGAATCTGATCCAATAACTGGCTTTGCACAAAGAGAAGCAGAGCCCAATCTGATTTGGTTCAGAACGGGGTGATAATCAGGAAAATTACTTTGCATATTTAATCACTGTGAAAACACGAGTACAAGCTACTTTCTAGAGATTACCTTTTAAAAAAAAAAAAAAAGTAGAAGAAGAAGAAGCTTCCGGCAATTGCAGCAGGAATACCAGATACTTTGACTTAGAAATAATTATTTGGACTTTATAGAAATTGCAGCTTCAAAGACAGCTAGGAGATGAAAATAGTACTACGAAAAATGCAAGGCGCATGAAATATTCATCATGATCCATCTCCTGTTTAGATCAGCTTTCAGCAATTCACAATTCACGGTATAGAGCTTCTAAAAGCAGCAGGTATCAGCAGAACAGGTTACACATTGTACACTAATGTTTGTAAAAAACTGAAAATTAGGTGACCAGAGTAGTAGCATTTTTTCATTTCTAGAGCGAGTAGTCGTATTAGCAGAAATATCAGTGAGATCAGGTGACACTTTGCAGTACAGCAGAAGCATAAAAATAAAAAACGTAAAAATATATATTACCTGTTATAAGGTCCATGGCAGAGTGTTAGAAAGCCAGTTATAGAATAAAATATAGCCTGCAATGTCAGTGCATAGTACTTCAATGAAATAGCACGTTATATAACCTTAACCCATTGCTTAGCATACACAGTTCAATCTGAACTTCACAGGTGAGACGTATACAGTATAGCTGATCTATTAAATGTGCATAAGACAGTGGCACTTATACGCCCGGATACATCAAACTACGGTAAGCCAAAAATGCGCTATTATCGCCAAAAAAAGGTGCGTATATTTTTTTTTACATCAACGTTGCACTGCCAAAAATGAATCACTTTTTATCGGGTCCGCGGGAAGTTACCCCGGGGAGGGTAGTTAGGGGTGGCGGAAGAGGTTAACCCCTTCATTGCCTTAGTTATTAATAAAGCACTGCATGGCGCTAAGGTGGGTAACGGGGTAGGTAGTGTAATTTTATGTTTATATTAACCCCCTTGTGGTATTCTGGTCATGAAACCCCTGACTAGTTTGCCCATGGGCTACTAAGGGGTTAATATGTACTGCAATGTGTTTTAATAACTATTTGATCATTATTTCATGCTGGTTTAGCTTATCTGGCCTATGCATATAATGGGCAGTATAGTGGGCATTATATACATAGAAAGACTAATGCCAGCCTGGTTTCTGATACATTATTTGTGGTATTTCTGCCGGGCATCTCGTTCTGATTAATATAGGAACTTGATGGTCGTTAGTAGGAAAACAATTGGTATTTGGTGTCTTTTTCATTGGATCCGATATAAAGTGCTTTATTTTTGTAGTTGCGCCATTGATGTATTACACTCTAAAATAAACGCACCTTTTGCTTCCCATAGTTTGATTTATCCGGCTCTAAATGTCCTCTGCATGATGGTTACTCTGTGTCAGTGAGAAGTGTGTGTATATAACACAGACACATGCGCTTGTGGAAATATAGAATAAATGCTTGTGTTTACAGTATTGTATAACTATTAAACAGTCTAATATGAGAATCCAAATAAGGCAAGAAAAAAAAACTTTGGGCATCTAATCCCTTTATTTAGAAGCTCGGTTTATTTATTTGATAATACACATGTATTTTGTATAACCCTAAAAAGTCTTTCTTCAGCAGAGGGAGAAATAAAGATGGAATTTGCCTCCAAACAAGTTTTGTGAATTTCTGTTAATGTTCCTGCACAAAAATCCAACATCAATATGTTTACCATTTAATTCTTGCATAGACACATCTCCCAGGTAGATACAGAAATCACCCATATATATTTGATATAACACTAAACCCTGCAAAATAACTTAGCACTGTCTTCAAATATATCACAACTAGGGTTTTTTTTTTTTATTGGTTTTCTTTGGTGTCAGTCCACATTGTATTTTTTTTAATCTTTGCAATAGGGCTTATTTTGTTTCTGAAATACTTGCAATTTTCAGCACCAATCACCAACAATCTTTTAAAAAAGATATATTTAGTATTTTTTTTCAATCCTCCGTTACACTCAGGAGCTACCATTTTTTTTTTAATTCCACACTGGGAATTTAATATGGCCGAGACCATCCACACACATTAAGTAAAGAGAGGTTGCCATTGTAGACCCCATGGGGGAGGGGGGGAACAGCTGGTCACCGCATACACATACACATCAGCATTTGTTACTACTTCAGTGTTATTATTGGGGGGCTGTTTGTGATTGGAACATATGAACATATTTAGATGTACGTCAGAGAGCTTTGTGCCTTCTCTGAGTAACTACATGTGCCTTTCACATTTGGGAAACGATTTCCTCCCACAAGGGGCAGAAATAGCAGGGGAGGTCGAGCGGGGCAGGCGGCCCAGGGTGTAGAAGGTTAGGGGTCGCACAGGCAGGTGTGCGTGGGGGCGGGGTGAGGGGCGGAGGCGAGCGCGCAATGGCAGCAGAGGAGGAGAAGTGAGGCGCAGGATGCGGCTGCAGTGAGGGGTCCGCCCCAGTGGTCCAACCCAGAAGTCAGTCACATCTTCCGGTGTCAGGACCAGGACGGATCCCCCCTGCTCCACACGGGGACATTAATGGTGGGGGTTGAGAGAGACTACTGGTGGGGGAGGTGGTAGTGAGAAAACGGTGGAAAGAGGAGGATTTTGTGTGTGAGGGAGAAAGGTGGGAGAGAGAATATGGGGGGAAAGAAAGGGGAGAAAGAGAGAACATACAAAAGATAAAAAAAATGACAGGATTGTTTTGCCTCTGTTCTATTAAAAAATATTGGGAGTGATGGGGCAGTTGATGGAATTTGCCATGGGTGCAAAAATGCCCAGATCTTCCTCTACCTGCCACTATATGCTTCAATCTTGTAGGTAAAAGTAAGATGAGAACAACTTATAAATAGGGAGGAATTCAAGTCAAACAAATACGATGTTTAGCTTGTCTGAAAACTAACAGGAGATATTCAGATATAAAGCAATTCAAAGTAACTTGATTATGGCTGCTTAGTTTCCGCAGCTGAAAGGTTAGCAGCACATGCACAGAACAGATAACTTTCCGTGCTGTTTGCGATACATTGCAGCAGCAGCTGATTGACAGGACAATTTGTCACTCAACTGCAGAGTGCTCAGGAATCCTCCCCTGCATTATTTTAGGCAGAACAAACGTGACTTGTAATTGTATGGTGCTTATGAACAGTAAAGTCTACAGGTGACTCACTCATCTCAGCCACTTTCTTGGACTAACGTTTTATTTTTGTTATCCATACATTAAAACTAATCAGAAAAGTAAAACGCGGAAAAAAAATAGCTTTCCTGGCTGTGTGCGTGGGAGGGTAGGTGTAAACTTGTTACTGAGCTTTAGAGCCTCTGTTTTTATTCCAGAGCTGAAATTATGCTTTCAGGTCTCAACACAGAGTCCTGGCGCTGGCACCTCATGCCGTTATCTTGAAAGCCGCACTTTATAACAACTCCCTCCATCTATCCTTAGCCACTTCACATTAGTCCTTTGCTAAAACCTGAATTATGAAAATGGGTTGTCATTTAATCAGAGTGGCTGTGTAAAAGAATTACTGCACATTCACAGTAAAAAGAAAAGTTTTTTATTTTATTATTTTCACCACTTTCCAGTAAAAAGCTAATTCAGAAAAACTCCATTTAACAGCTATTTTATGCTGAAATACAGAACACCTTGGGAAGTCTTTTAGGGTCTTTAAAATCTCTTTATTTATAAGTGATTCATGCTGCATTTGCAGAAAAACCCACAATTAGTGTGGGTCGTACAGACTATCCCTGGGGATAAGTAAAAAAATAATATATGTATACATACATTATATATGTTCTTTTCATCTATTGTTTTGTAATGGACTATACTATAAGAACATTAAAGAAAGGTCAATAACTCGTTTTCTTATATTAACATCTCCCAAAAAGAATGATTTCAATGTAAATGTGCTGGATGTGTTATCAGATGTTGGTTATTCTGTGTAGCGCTGAATGTGATCTGTCCAGAAGAGGAACGGAAGACTGTCCCTCCTATTCCACCCGCATCAATCACTGGGTCAGAATTAACTTCAATTAAACCCCTCCCCCCCCATTATTTGCAGTTAGTGATGTTTATGATTGGAGAAATTTGCCCTTTATTTCAATATTATCTTATAAGCTCAATTTGAAGGTCACACGTAATAATCTTATGCAATCGGCAACATTTTGGAACATGTCCGCGCTGACACCGTCAAAAAAAAAAAAACAGACAGTCACCCATCTGTAATCGTAATGTTTACTGTTGAAAAGATTGTATACAGGGTTTCTCATTTGTCCAATAGAGGTTCCCCAGACTTGTTAAATTCCTTAGTACTGGTAGAATGATGGGTGTTGTATAATGTTACATAGAGCCGCTGGGTCTGTGCTATCTCTCCCATCCCCGTCCTTACTGCTGTCATTGATGTTATGTTGCACTTATTAGTTCTCCTTAACCCTGCTTCCCTGTCTATTGACAACTGCTCCCATTCTCTCTCTCTCACTGGAGACAATATCAAAATATTTTCTTGGTCCTCATGAAGATGACAGTTTCATGGCCTCTCCAGATTGAATGACAATACTTTGCTCTTCCTGCACTTTTCTAACGCTTGGAGAACATATTATTCAATGGAAGGCAGCTGCTAAAGTTATCAGGTTTTACAGTATAGTTTAGTGTCTTACTCCTAATTCTTACAACGCCAGGATTAACAGCTACACTTACATTTGACACTAAGTGATTCGACTCACACATGCCAGTATCTGTTTCAGCAGGAGTCCACTCTATGACCAGAGTGAGAACCTCCAATACAACGCTGAGGGATTTCGCTGACATATGCTGTGTGATACCCATAGCCTTATATTGCTATCTCCTACCCCATTGTTCTCGCACATTGTTCTTTTGTATATATTTATTATACACTCTGTTGTTTCCTCTTGCATGCGCTCATCTCCACTCCATCTCCACTTACATTTGCTCAACAAAACCTAATGCACTCATCCTGTCCCGCCTTGACTACAGCAACCTTCTCCTAGCTGGCATTCCCTATGCCCGCCTGTCCAAACTCCAATCCATCTAAAATGCTGCTACCAAACTCATCTACCTCACCCACCGCTCCTCTTCTGCTCTGCCACTATGCAAATCCCTACAATGGCTTCCCATATCCCCTAGAATAAAATTTAAACCACTAGTTCTGACCTACAGTACTAGCCCTCAACGATGCTGCTCCCACCTTACATCTCAGTCCTCATCCCCAAATATATCCCAAAACGCCCATGACATCCGCCTTTCTTCCTGCCTTATTACTTCCTCTCACTCCCGCCTACACTGCATCTCCCGTGCTGCATCCTCTCTCTGAAATTACCTACCACGGACCATCACACTCTCCCCCAGCACCACGCACCATCATGTTCTCCCCCAGCACCACGCACCATCACACTCTCCCCCAGCACCACGCACCATCACGCTCTCCCCCAGCACCACGCACCATCACGCTCTCCCCCAGCACCACACACCATCACGCTCTCCCCCAGCACCATCACGTTCTCCCCAAGCACCATCACGTTCTCCCCCAGCACCACGCACCATCAGACTCTCCCCCAGCACCACGCACCATCACGCTCTCTCCCAGCACCACGCACCATCACGCTCTCCCCCAGCACCACGCACCATCACGCTCTCCCCCAGCACCACGCACCATCATGCTCTTCCCCAGCTCCACGCACCATCACGCTCTCCCCCAGCACCACACACCATCACGCTCTCCCCCAGCACCACGCACCATCACGCTCTCCCCCAGCACCACGCACCATCACGCTCTCCCCCAGCACCACGCACCATCACGCTCTCCCCCAGCACCACGCACCATCAGACTCTCCCCCAGCACCACGCACCATCAGACTCTCCCCCAACACCACGCACCATCAGACTCTCTCCCAGCACCACGCACCATCACGCTCTCCCCCAGCACCACGCACCATCACGCTCTCCCCCAGCACCATCACACTCTCCCCCAGCACCACGCACCATCACACTCCCCCAGCACCACGCACCATCATGCTCTCCCCCAGCACTGCACACCATCACGCTCTCCCCCAGCACCACGCACCATCACGCTCTCCCCCAGCTCCACGCACCATCACGCTCTCCCCCAGCACCACGCACCATCACGCTCTCCCCCAGCACAACGCACCATAACGCTCTCCCCCAGCACCACGCGCCATCACGCTCTCCCCCAGCACCCCCACCATCACGCTCTCCCCCAGCACCACGCACCATCACGCTCTCCCCCAGCACCACGCACCATCACGCTTTCCCCCAGCACCACGCACCATCACGCTCTCCCCCAGCACCACGCATCATCACGCTCTCCCCCAGCACCACGCACCATCACGCTCTCCCCCAGCACCACGCACCATCACGCTCTCCCCCAGCACCACGCATCATCACGCTCTCCCCCAGCACCGTGCACCATCATGCTCTCCTCCAGCACCACGCACCATCACGCTCTCCCCCAGCACCACGCACCATCAGACTCTCCCCCAGCACCACGCACCATCAGACTCTCCCCCAGCACCACGCACCATCACACTCTCCCCCAGCACCACGCACCATCACGCTCTCCCCCAGCACCACGCACCATCACGCTTTCCCCAGCATCACGCACCATCACGCTCTCTCCAAGCACCACGCATCATCACGCTCTCCACCAGCACCACGCACCATCACACTCTCCCCCAGCACCACGCATCATCACGCTCTCCCCCAGCACCACGCACCATCACACTCTCCCCCAGAACCACGCACCATCACGCTCTCCCCCAGCACCACGCACCATCACGCTCTCCCCCAGCACCACGCACCATCACGCTCTCCCCCAGCACCACGCACCTTCACACTCTCCTCCAGCACCACGCACCATCACTCTCTCCCCCAGCACCACGCACCATCACACTCCCCCAGAACTACGCACCATCACGCTCTACCCCAGCACCACGCACCATCACGCTCTACCCCAGCACCACGCACCATCACTCTCTCCCCCAGCACCACGCACCATCACACTCCCCCAGAACCACGCACCATCACTCTCTCCCCCAGCACCACGCACCATCACGCTCTACCCCAGCACCACGCACCATCACGCTCTCCCCCAGCACAATGCACCATCACGTTCTCCACCAGCACCACGCACCATCACGTTCTCCCCCAGCACCACGCACCATCACACTCTCCCGCAGCACAACGCACCATAACGCTCTCCCCCAGCACCACGCACCATCACGCTTTCCCCCAGCACCACGCACCATAACGCTCTCCCCCAGCACCACGCACCACCACGTTCTCCCCGTGCACCACGCACCATCACACTCTCCCGCAGCACAACGCATCATCACACTCTCCCCCAGCACCACGCACCATCAAGCTCTCCCCCAGCACCACGCACCATCACGCTCTCCCCCAGCACCACGCACTATCACGCTTTCCCCCAGCACCACGCACCATCACGCTCTCCCCCAGCACCACGCACCATCACACTCTCCCACAGCACAACGCACCATCACGCTCTCCCCCAGCACCACGCACCATCACGTTCTCCCCAGCACCACGCACCATCACACTCTCCCGCAGCACCACGCACCATCACGTTCTCCCCAGCACCACGCACCATCACGCTCTCCCCCAGCACCGCGCACCATCACGTTCTCCCCAGCACAACGCACCATCACGCTCTCCCCCAGCACCACGCATCATCACACTCTCCCCCAGCACCACGCACCATCACTCTCTCCCCCAGCACCACGCACCATCACACTCTCCTCCAGCACCACGCACCATCACACTCTCCCCCAGCACCACGCACCATCACGCTCTCCCCCAGCACCACGCACCATCACGCTCTCCCCCAGCACCACGCACCATCACAGTCTCCTCCAGCACTACGCACCATCACGCTCTTCCCCAGCACCGCGCACCATCAGACTCTCCTCCAGCACCACGCACCATCACGCTCTCCCCCAGCACCACGCACCATCACTCTCTCCCCCAGCACCACGCACCATCACACTCTCCTCCAGCACCACGCACCATCACACTCTCCCCCAGGACCACGCACCATCATGCTCTCCCCCAGCACCACGCACCATCACGCTCTCCCCCAGCACCGCGCACCATCACACTCCCCCAGCACCATCACACTCTCCCCCAGCACCACGCACCATCATTTGTCTCACCCAGCACCATGCACCATCACGCTCTCCCCCAGCACCACGCACCATTAGGTTCTCCCCTAGCACCGCGCACCATCACGTTCTCCCCCAGCACCATGCACCATCACACTCTCCCCCAGCACCACACACCATCACGCTCTACCCCAGCACCAAGCACCATCACGCTCTCCCCCAGCACCACGCACCATCACGTTCTCCCCCAGCACCATGCACCATCACACTCTCCCCCAGCACCACGCACCATCACGCTCTCCCCCAGCACCATGCACCATCACGCTCTCCCTCAGCACCACGCACCATCACGTTCTCCCCCAGCACCATGCACCATCACACTCTCCCCCAGCACCACGCACCATCACGCTCTCCCCCAGCACCACGCACCATCACACTCTCCCCCAGCACCACGCACCATCAAGCTCTCCCCCAGCACCACGCACCATCACGTTCTCCCCCAGCACAACGCACCATCACGTTCTCCCCCAGCACCATCACGTTCTCCCCCAGCACCATCACGTTCTCCCCCAGCACCACGCACCATCAGACTTTCCCCCAGCACCACGCACCATCACACTCTCCCACAGCACCACGCACCATCACACTCTGTCCCAGCACCACGCACCATCACACTCTCCCCCAGGACCACGCACCATCACACTCTACCCCAGCACCATGCACCATCACGCTCTCTCCCAGCACCACCATGCTCCCCCCCCCCCCAGCACCACGCAACATCACGCTCTCCAACTGCACCACGCACCATCACGCTCTCCCCCAGCACCACGCATCATCACACTCCCCCCCAGCACCACGCACCATCATGCTCCCCCCAAGCACCACGCACCATCAGGATCTCCCCCAGCACCACGCACCATCACACTCTACCCCAGCACCATGCACCATCACGCTCTCTCCCAGCACCACCATGCTCCCCCCCCACCACCATGCACCATCACGCTCTCCCCCAGCACCACGCATCATCACACTCCCCCCAAGCACCACGCACCATCATGCTCCCCCCCAGCACCACGCACCATCATACTCCCCCCCAGCACCACGCACCATCATGCTCTCCCCCAGCACCACGCACCATCACACTCTCCCCCAGCACCACGCACCATCACGCTCTCCCAGCACCACCATGCTCCCCCCCCACCACCACGCACCATCACGCTCTCCCCCACCACCACGCACCATCATGCTCCCCCCCCAGCACCACGCACCATCACGCTCTCCCCCACCACCACGCACCATCACACTCTCCCCCAGCACCACGCACCATCACGCTCTCCCAGCACCACCATGCTCCCCCCCCACCACCACGCACCATCACGCTCTCCCCCACCACCACGCACCATCATGCTCCCACCCAGCACCACGCACCATCACGCTCTCCCCCACCACCACGCACCATCACACTCTCCCCCAGCACCACGCACCATCACGCTCTCCCAGCACCACCATGCTCCCCCCCAGCACCACGCACCATCACGCTCTCCCCCAGCACCACGCACCATCATGCTCCCCCCCAGCACCACGCACCATCACGCTCTCCCCCAGCACCACGCACCATCATGCTCCCCCCCAGCACCACGCACCATCACACTCCCCCCCAGCACCACGCACCATCACACTCCCCCCCAGCACCACGCACCATCATGCCCCCCCCCCCAGCACCACGCACCATCAGGATCTCCCCCAGCACCACGCACCATCATGCTCTCCCCCAGCACCACGCACCATCATGCTCCCCCCCCAGCACCACGCATCATCACACTCCCCCCCAGCACCACGCACCATCATGCTCCCCCCCAGCACCACGCACCATCACGCTCTCCCCCAGCACCACGCACCATCATGCTCCCCCCCTAGCACCACGCACCATCATGCTCTCCCCAGCATTCAGACATTTAAGCCCTCCCTGAAAACTCACCTTTTCAAGGATCCCCCTAACATCCGCCAGACTCCCCCTCATTCTCCCACACACCTTTCTCCAACCAATTTGGACCAGCTGTGCGGCTGAACCAAACTCCACGCTTAATCCGACGCGGATTGGCAGGTTTCTCGCAGCCGCGGAATTCCACGGATCAGTCTCATAAAGTAAAATCCGCCGTTGTTTTCCTGTCACTGAAGAAATAGTATATTCATATGGGTAGGAGGAGTATATTAATAGGAGGAGGAGGCGTATAGAAATAGGAGGAGGAGGCGTATAGAAATAGGAGGAGGAGGCGTATAGAAATAGGAGGAGGAGGCGTATAGAAATAGGGGAGGAGGAGGCGTATAGAAATAGGGGAGGAGGAGTATATAAAAAAGGGGGAGGAGGAGTATATAAATAGAGGGAGGAGTATATAAATAGGGGGAGGAGAAGTATATAAATAGGGGGAGGAGGAGTATATAAATAGGGGGAGGAGAAGTATATAAATAGGGGGAGGAGGAGTATATTAATAGGGGGAGGAGGAATATATAACTAGGGGGATGAGGAGTATATACATAGGGGGAAAAGGAGTATATAAATAGGGGGAGGAGGAGTATATAAATAGGGGGAGGAGGAGTATATTAATAGGGGGAGGAGGAGTATATTAATAGGGGGAGGAGGAATATATAAATAGGGGGAGGAGGAGTATATGCATAGGGGGATGAGGAGTATATACATAGGGGGAAAAGGAGTATATAAATAGGGGGAGGAGGAGTATATAAATAGGGGGAGGAGTATATAAATAGGGGGAGGAGTATATAAATAGAGGGAGGAGTTTATAAATAGAGGGAGGAGGAGTATATAAAAAAGGGGGAGGATGAGTATATAAATAGGGGAGGAGGAATATATAAATAGGGGGAGGAGGAGTATATAAATAGAGGGAGGAGGAGTATATAAATAGGGGAGGAGGATTATATAAATAGGGGGAGGAGGAGCATATAAATAGGGAGAGGAGGATATAAATAGGGGGAGGAAGAGTATATAAATAAGGGAGGAGGAGTGTATAAATAGAGGGAGGAGGAGTATATAAATAGGGGTAATCATACTCTTAATAAGTCAATTATTATAATAATGTCAATTATTTTCAAGGAGGGTTGCATTTATACACATTTTTGTCGGCTAATTAATCTGTCATCGTTTTTTTTTTTAAATCCGACGTCGGATTATTTAAAAGCCGAGAGGAAAATCCAGGAAGGATATGTGGACTGGTCCGTTCATTTCTACTAACAGCGAAACTGGACCGCCGGTACCGCTGTGGGACCCTGTGTGTGAATGTTCGTATTTCTTCCAGGTATCATATCTTGTTGGGGGTTAGTATGAACAGTATAACGTTTGTATAAATTGTACATATCTTAGATCCCTCCCTCTAATACCAGGACAAACTGAACAATCACGTGTGGAATTCACTGGAAAACATTACCCCTTCTTAGCAAGTGAATATTTTGAACAGTATATAAAAGCTGGGTACTTTTATCCTTCCAAGTTCCAACCTCCAAATACCATTTTTTAAACATAGACCCTACAAGGGCCGTCAGGGCGAGGAAACAGCAGCTGTTTGTAACTGCTTTATACGTACAGTAGAATGAATTCTCTATGTTGGAATTGTGTAGTCATACTCTGGGTTGTTTTATATTGCAGAACATTCATTTTTTAGTAGGAGGCTTAATATGCTATGTATGCATCGCCAAGGTCAAGTGGATGTCTTTTTGCTGAAAAATAATTAAGTGCATAAAACTTTTCATATAACCGTTTCGTTTTGTTAATAAGCTTTTTAGCCCCAAAGAGATATCAATCATAATTCACAACTTCTTCATATACTTCTTGCTCCAATCCATGGAGGCAGCAGCTTTTAAATGTAGCAGCAGTGGCCAGCAGCTGAACACCACGACGTTTTTATGGAGCCAAGTATGATATAGTGCAATTAATTAATCTTCAGTAGCTTATCAAAATAGGAACAGGCCAAAAACATTAATTTGATCAAACTTGAAGTGTGAAAATTGGTTGTCCATGATCCAGGATAGGGATGTAAAAGAATTACAGCATCATAAAAAGAAATCACAGCCACTTTCCAAAGATATCTAACTTTAATGCTGCAGCTCCGCTTAGCAAGGTACATTGAGGCTATTTGACACATTTTAACATTTGTTTCATAAGGCAAAATGTGTTGAATTTCTTGTCAGATCTAGATCTGATAGCCAGACTTGAACAAGGCAAAAGAGCGACAAACGCTAGAGAAATATCTGTGGTGCAGTGATTAGGGGATGAGGTTCTAAGAAAATACATCATGTTTAATAAGAGCTGCAAAATAAATGTAAAAAACAACTTGATATTTCTTCATTAAAAGATGTGAGCAGAATTGTAACAATTTGCTGCATGTCCCTATATACTGGGGGTTTCCAAGGGACCTACTGGTAAAATCTCCTCCCGTTACCAATAAAACACACAAGAATATCTCAGTCCTGTTACCTCCATGTAGTTCTGAAATAACATCTGCATCTGCTCACGAAGTATGTCAGAGAGGAAAACATTCCACTTCCCTATAATAAAAACAGAATTTTACGGGTGTTTCTTAGGTACCATGGGGGTAACACTTTAAAACTGATTTAGAGGTAATGTCAGGTATATGTGTGTCTCAGATGCACCCACGGTTATTGTACCTGGTTTCCAGAGAGAAGTGTTCCCAGCTGTGTGTGAAACAGCGTTTAGAAGATTCTCCTGTATGTGAAGAGAAATAAAGACCAGGTCAGACTAGGGGGAATGGTGATTTTATTGAAAGGTGAGTTTGTTTAGACCCTCCTCCTCAGCTCTAGAAATACGCTGTGAGCTTAGCTGTTGCCCTGTCTGTATAATTCTGAGACACAACAATAAAATAGAAGGATGGTTGTGAAATATAGTTTATCACTTGCTTAGTCCAGAGCCGTTGGAAATCGCAATGACCGAATTTACTGTGTTTTGTTTGCAAACAGAGTTTAAAAGGATGAAAACAGCTTTGGTTTAAACACTAAGAGGGAGATTGGCCACTGTGATTCCATGTGATCCCATGTTAAGTACCATTGCATCAGTGGCGGTTAGCGCTGTATCACAGTGTGAAACCCGAAACGGCATTTAGGGAATTCTGGCGTAAATGAGGTCAGGTAAAGTGGGAGAAGTTTGTGGGACCTGTGAGAAACACATAGGCCCAGATGTACTGAAGGGTACGCAATGCTTTTTAACTCTATTCATTAGGGAGAAGGAGCAGCTCAGTGAGTAAAGACACTGACTGGCACTGAGTGTGAAGCAGGGGAACCTGGGAGAAGGAGCGGCTCAGCGAGTAAAGACACTGACTGGCACTGAGTGTGAAGCAGGGGAACCTGGGAGAAGGAGCGGCTCAGTGAGTAACGACACTGACTGGCACAGAGTTTGAAGCAGGGAACCTGGGAGAAGGAGCGGCTCAGGGAGTAAAGACACTGACTGGCACTGAGTGTGAAGCAGGGGAACCTGGGAGAAGCAGCGGCTCAGTGAGTAAAGACACTGACTGGCACTGAGTGTGAGGCAGGGGAACCTGGGAGAAGGAGCGGCTCAGGGAGTAAAGACACTGACTGGCAGTGAGTGTGAGGCAGGGGAACCTGGGAGAAGGAGCGGCTCAGTGAGTAAAGACACTGACTGGCACTGAGTTTGAAGCAGGGGAACCTGGGAGAAGCAGCGGCTCAGTGAGTAAAGACACTGACTGGCATTGAGTGTGAAGCAGGGGAACCTGGGAGAAGGAGCGGCTCAGTGAGTAAAGACACTGACTGGCACTGAGTGTGAAGCAGGGGAACCTGGGAGAAGGAGAGGCTCAGTGAGTAACGACACTGACTGGCACTGAGTGTGAAGCAGGGGAACCTGAGAGAAGCAGCGGCTCAGTGAGTAAAGACACTGACTGGCACTGAGTGAAGCAGGGGAACCTGGGAGAAGGAGCGGCTCAGTGAGTAAAGACACTGACTGGCACTGAGTGTGAAGCAGGGGAACCTGGGAGAAGGAGCGGCTCAGTGAGTAACGACACTGACTGGCACAGAGTTTGAAGCAGGGAACCTGGGAGAAGGAGCGGCTCAGGGAGTAAAGACTCTGACTGGCACTGAGTGTGAAGCAGGGGAACCTGGGAGAAGCAGCGGCTCAGTGAGTAAAGACACTGACTGGCACTGAGTGTGAGGCAGGGGAACCTGGGAGAAGGAGCGGCTCAGGGAGTAAAGACACTGACTGGCAGTGAGTGTGAGGCAGGGGAACCTGGGAGAAGGAGCGGCTCAGTGAGTAAAGACACTGACTGGCACTGAGTTTGAAGCAGGGGAACCTGGGAGAAGCAGCGGCTCAGTGAGTAAAGACACTGACTGGCATTGAGTGTGAAGCAGGGGAACCTGGGAGAAGGAGCGGCTCAGTGAGTAAAGACACTGACTGGCACTGAGTGTGAAGCAGGGGAACCTGGGAGAAGGAGAGGCTCAGTGAGTAACGACACTGACTGGCACTGAGTGTGAAGCAGGGGAACCTGGGAGAAGCAGCGGCTCAGTGAGTAAAGACACTGACTGGCACTGAGTGAAGCAGGGGAACCTGGGAGAAGGAGCGGCTCAGGGAGTAAAGACACTGATTGGCACTGAGTGTGAAGCAGGGGAACCTGGGAGAAGGAGCGGCTCAGTGAGTAACGACACTGACTGGCACTGAGTGTGAAGCAGGGGAACCTGGGAGAAGCAGCGGCTCAGCGAGTAAAGACACTGACTGGCACTGAGTGTGAAGCAGGGGAACCTGGGAGAAGCAGCGGCTCAGTGAGTAAAGACACTGACTGGCACTGAGTGTGAAGCAGGGGAACCTGGGAGAAGCAGCGGCTCAGTGAGTAAAGACACTGACTGGCAGTGAGTGTGAAGCAGGGGAACCTGGGAGAGGGAGCGGCTCAGTGAGTAACGACACTGACTGGCAGTGAGTGTGAAGCAGGGGAACCTGGGAGAGGGAGCGGCTCAGTGAGTAAAGACACTGACTGGCAGTGAGTGTGAAGCAGGGGAACCTGGGAGAGGGAGCGGCTCAGTGAGTAAAGACACTGACTGGCACTGAGTGTGAAGCAGGGGAACCTGGGAGAAGCAGCGGCTCAGTGAGTAAAGACACTGACTGGCACTGAGTGTGAAGCAGGGGAACCTGGGAGAAGCAGCGGCTCAGTGAGTAAAGACACTGACTGGCACTGAGTGTGAAGCAGGGGAACCTGGGAGAAGGAGCGGCTCAGGGAGTAAAGACACTGACTGGCACTGAGTGTGAAGCAGGGGAACCTGGTTCAATTCCCAGTGTCGGCTCCTTGTGACCTTGGGCAAGTTACTTTATCTTCTTGTCCCTCAGGCACCAAAAACATAGATTGTAAGCTCCACGGGCAGGGACCTGTGCCTGCAAAATGTCTCTGTAAAGCGCTATGTATAACTAGCAGTGCTATACAAGAATCAAGCTTTTAAAAAAAATTGAATAGGTTAAGCTGATGTGCTCCAGCTTAGCACTGTTTAGTGAATATGGTCCATAGATGCCTCCTTTGGGGGGTTTGTTTGTGTTCCAGCTATGGTTAATGTTTCTGTCCCACCATAAATGGGGTTTGTGTGATTTAAAAAAAAGTTACAATTCTCTAACTCTTTTGAATCCTTAATACTACTTAATATTGGCATTAACCTCTATGCTTTGTAACTCACCAAAGTGACAAACAGGTGAATAATATCTGACTGATTTTTATGGTATTTGGTAAACAGGATAAGCTTTCTAAAGTTGCAGTCATAGTTGCAGTAGTATCGCCCTATTTTACAGAATGTTAATTCTCAATATGGAAACGCTGCAGGTTCTGTGTATCCGTTAGAACCTGTCACCTCCCTCCACAGGCGAGCACACTGCGTTACAAGGAAAAGTGTGGCTTGTTGTACCTGTCAGAAGAATGGATTTGACCCATCTTGGTATTGGAGGGGTCTGTATCACATTGCTTTACATTGCATTAAAGAAGCGATACAAGAGGGCAATTTCTTTTTTACATTTTAAAAAATATATAAAGAATGGAAGCAGCAGGTCTCTATACTTACCTCCGAAGTAGATACCGGTAGCCTCTCCCCGGCTCAGCAAGCAGGGCTTTAAAGTTTAAAGCTTCTGCGTCACATGGGCCAATAGGAAGCCACACCGATGATGTCACGGCTTCCTATTGGTCCGCAGGGCGGGATGTCTCTGAAGAGCGGACATATTGGGAACCCTAGTATCCGAGTGAAGCGGCTACCGGCACCTAATTCGCCGCTAAGTGTCTCCGTAAGCAGGGAGTCCCCAGAGCTGAAATTAACGGGGTTCAGTTCTGTAGACACCCTATATTAAAAAGAAATTCGCAAAAAAAATAACCGCCGCCTTGGATTGCCTCTTTAAATATCCATCCAAAAAATTATCTTCAACCATCACAGTATAATAACATAAAGTCTAAAATTCAGAAATCCCGAGTGAAAATACTGTATTTGCAGGTAAAGTACAAAGCAGACAACTGCCTATTACAATTAGTATTTTAGCTGGGATGCTACGGTTTGCAACTTCAATATCTTGCTGAGAAATAAGCTGTGAAAATTGATATAGTGACAGTAATGTTCAATTGATGAAAAGTTTGCAGAAGTCTATTTTTTTTATCATTCTAAATCCCTAATACTACACAACAATGTCACATTTTAATGTAATATCATGTCCAATGCATATTCATGAAATAAAAATCTTGGCAGTGGCACAAGAAACGTGGGATGAAGTGTGTTTGTCGGAGTGCGTCATGTTTCCAGACCAGCGGATTTTTTGATTAAAGTCCCTTATCCGTTTTATCATGCATATCCACTCTCTGATTAAAGTGATCTGAAGCTGACACTCACAATGTCAGTATAAACTGAGACCCCTCACACAAAACACGGCTGGAATTTATATTCTCCCGAAGAATAAAGAAAGAAATAAGAGACCCAACAAAACCCTTTTAATGCTGCATTATTTCACTTTGTAACAGTGTCACATATATACTTTTAAATATAAGTATCTGTAAAGACATGAAGATTTATTTTTCATTATACAAGTATCCCTTGGCTTTCTGTTTTATTACATTTTCCTTTCAAGCTGTTAATACTATGCAGTCTCTTAACAATAATTTACTGTTTTTGGGACCTGTTCACTAAAAAATTCAAATGCATGTTTACAAACGTCGCATTTCAGATTTTCGCATAGAACTATCTAAATCTTCCACTAAACAATGCAATCCCTAAATAAACAGCTTATATGTTCCAATATGTACTACTAATGACACATACACAATCTAACCACCTATATTGAGTTGAAGATCTCTTCTCTTTGTTGATACTGTGGGATTAAAATCAGCAAGGCTATAAAATATACAAACTCAACATTCTGTAGTAATGTCTTTTATTGCTTAAGAGAAGGACTGAAAAATACTTAGTATCAAAATACAAAGCAGAAAGTTCATTTTGAGGAAGTTGAGGGTTGGGATTGTGTCCCTGAATGTGGAGGAAAAACATAGAAGGCTGTAGATAATGAATATTCAAGAGCTAAATGCCTTCTTCAACTTTTCTTACTTAAAATTTTACTGACTAAATGATAGTCCTTAGGGGAAGCTCATTTGTAATCATGACCTGTGTGTGTGTTGTGTGTGCGCATTTACATTAATGCTTCTGCTTGGGAATCACTGAAATTTGTTAATACTGTTGTGTTATCTGCATTATTCAGGAAATCCATCTGCAGCCCAAGGTAATTGCTGGAAGCTAAACTAACCACATTTAAACCTCTGGGGATGTCTGTGCTTGTGTATTACAGGACAAACCCATAAGCATGCAGTCTTTCCCCATTAACAATAAAAAGAGGGTTCGCTGTACATTTGAAGTAGTGTGGATTCAGTAAACCTAAAGAATTTGTGATGGAGGCAAAGGCTAGAAGATTTGGGCTTCATGACCTGGGAAAAAGAAATACAGTAGGATCACAGTTTTTGACAACGGTAGTTTAAGCATTTCCCTTCTAATGAGCTACCTCAGTATATCTCATTTTAGACAATAGAGAGGACATCTCTCACCACATTGTTTCCTAAATAGATTCTTTAAAGCCCACCATCATGACAGGGTTTGGGAACAACCAGGATATCTGCAGGATCTGCAACATCTGCAGGATAAACATCAGGAAAAAGAGCTCCTTCCCCCAAGAGCTTACGATCTAAGTGGTATGTAGGTAGAGCTTACAGAGAGAGCAGGACAGTTATATTCTGAGTACTGAGTAATGTACAGGGGTTATTTTCTTGCACTTGTTACTATCATTGCATGCAGCATAAAACACTGAGGCCCCCGGACCTTTAACACTTTCCTTGCTATAGTAACATACAACAGACAGCATTTTAAGTCCACATAACAGCAAAGGGATCATCCCGTGGCCTATTTCACCAATTCTTCCCTGTTCTTCCCACTTACTGTACATTCACACATCCCCCGCCCCCACAATTCAATGTCTGACCCCACACTAAGGTTTTACTCAATGTTTCTATTATGTCTATTCCCTCTAGTAAAACATGCGATGTTTTAATGACAAGGTACAATAATGAATACTGGAATGTACAAAAATTTCATTTAAAATGTTTTCCAATGATTGACTTCTCTCCATTCATTTCTGCACCTCCACCGATATGCTTTATTACTTTCTGGAGATATCATATATAATTGACATAGTTTACCTGCTAAGCTTCTTGCTTTTACCTGCTGTTATTGAATGATGAGTAATATCATTTACCTCAAGTGTTGAAGAGACCCAGGTGACCAAAGAAAGAAATTGAGTGATGTGTAAGAGTAACTTTCAATGAGATGCAAAAATATATTAAATCCCTGTAGCAATAAATTTGATGTGATGGGGTTTATTCTTCAGAGGAAAAAACGGTGTAAGGAGATTTCAGAAGAGGTTCCTGTCTAGAAATCCTGATTTGTTCTGTGTTATAATTGACCGGAAAAATAATTCTTTTTCGAATTGGTCATTTGTTATATGGTCTTTTTCTGTGAATTGAGAACACTAGTTCTACACTCGAGAGTCACAATATCTGGTTCCAACTGAATTGGATCAGTTTACTTCCATATGGATAGCAAATACCTGTTAAAGGAGTTAAAGAATACTGCACGGTAGTTCTTTTATTCCCGCCTTATGTAATGTACGTAGGACAATTGCAAGGAATGGAATTTCCTGGAGCCAATTCACTTCGACTTAGGGGCCTATGCTATAAGCAGTCATAAAAAAAATCGACAGCAAATTTAAATTGCCATTTTTGACAGAGTTAATTAATATGGGGACGAATAGAAAAAATAAATAAGTGCACACTAAAATATATACTTAATACAAAGTGTTAATTGTGATGGCAATTTAAATCAAAAAAACACACCCCACCATGTGGAAAAGGTAAATAAATATATACCAATGTAGATGAGCGTCTGCTGCTGTGTAACGGGTAGCCCAAGACCCTAGAATCTAGTAACAAAAAAACAAACAAAGCGCACAACACTCATCGTGAAAAATGTAATAAACTATGTTTATATATAAGGTGTTTCAAGGTTATGCGTACATCAAGGTAGATTAATCAAGCATAGAGCCACAGAGTGGCAGTTACCAGCGTCTGCAACCAGGAACCACCAGAGCTTCACTCTCCTTTCCACCTACAGGTAGGTGAAATGCCAGATAATTGATGACTCTGCCACAGTCTCAATGTCCTGTAAATAGCGTCAATACGCTTAGTGGATCCTGGGGAATGGTTGTCCTTTGCTCGCAAGTAGTACACAGGTTCCTCTGCAGACCTCACTGTGTTTCCCGATCAGTCAGGCAGCGTGACGGCGTGGTCCCGCGGGCCCTTCTGTGACGTCAGAGCGCCCGCTCTGCTTTGAGTAACAGCGTCTGCCAGTAATGATTCAGACCTCCCTTGGCAACCACAGAGGCAGGCAACAGCGCGGCACATGCGCAGAAGAGGATATCAACTCAGTGTTCAGCAAACCGTTTGACAACAATAAAATACACCTTGGAATATGAATAATAAAAATATATAGGTTGAATGGTATCTCTCCTACGCGGCGTTTCGTAGCTCAACCGGCCACTTCTTCCCTGAAGACTCTGTGGCTCTATGCTTGATTAATCTACCTTGATGTACGCATAACCTTGAAACACCTTATATATAAACATAGTTTATTACATTTTTCACGATGAGTGTTGTGCGCTTTGTTTGTTTATTTGTTAATATGGAGACGCCCTGCTTCCCGAGATACAGGCCCTGTTATGGGTCACGTGATGCAAGACATTTACATGCATAGGAGATACCGGCACCCCATAACGGGGCCTGTATCTCAGGAAGCAGGGGGTCCCCGGACCGGAAAACAACATGGTTCTGCTCCAGAGACCCCCTGCTCATCTACACTAGTAATAAAATGTAAATTAAAATATTTAATAACCACCAATACACAACCCACCCTCTGTGCCCCCACATAAAACAATTATTTATTTTTTTACACACAGGATTAATACCACAGGCTGCCGTGGGGGGGGGGGCCTGGTGGTCCCCATGAGTATCCACAGACCCCACAGGGCACCCCAGGGGGTTCCCACGGGTGTCTGGGTGCCCTCGGGTGGTCCCCGCTAGGCTCCGTGGGTCTCCAGGTGGTCCTCGTGGGTGTCCGTGGGCCCCAACAGGATCCACGGGTGGTCCCTGTGGGTGTCTGGGGGTCCCCGGGTTGTCCCCACAGGTGTCTGGGGGCCCTTGGGTGGTTCCCACGGGTGTCTGTTAACCCACCTTGCCCCACTACCCACCCAGGAAGCCTAACCACCCACCCTGGACCCACTATACCCACCCTGTACCCATTGAGTGGCATAGTAGTACATCATACCCATATAATATGGGCATGATAAGCTACTAGAGCAGTCAATGGTCACACTAATACACAAGCATGAATGTTAAAAATACACATTACTAAAACAGCCATAAACAAAAATTAAAACCACTAGCCAACCAAGCAATTAACTAAATAAAACCACTAGTCAATCAATTAAAGAAATAAAGCCACTAGGCATTCAATAAAGTAATTACAACCACTATGCAATCAATTACATAAATCATACAACTAGACAAAAAATACATTTAATACCTAAAACTAGTAATCAACACAACAATTAATTCATACAACCACTAGGCAACACATTAATTAAAACCCTAAAGCCATCAAAACACATGTATTGTTGTTTATTAAATATTGTAATGGTTTTTGGTGGCCTAGGATGTGGCTAGTAGGGCTGTTGTGTGTATTTTTTTGTATTGTGGTTAGCGGTGGTGGGTGAAGGGGGTATTAGCCCCAAGGATGAGTGTTTAGGCCTACTGGGTGGGTAGTGGGAGGGGTTATGTTCATCTGCAAGCCCCCCGCATGGCCTAAACACCCACCAAGGGCTAATTACCACCTTCACCCACCACCGTAAGTATGGCACTGGTGATTAACCCCTTCATTGCCTTCGCCGCTAAGGTAATGAAGGTAATGGTAAGGTAATGAAGTTGACTGTAAATGCATTTTTAATGCATCTGATTCATGCCGGGGGTCTCCGGTGGTGATATTAATGGGTATCAGCTGCCGTCTCGCCGCTTCTCTGCAGCTTCTACCCACGTTCTTGCCAACTTTTCCTGGCAAGGCGATTCGGAGAAGAAATCTCAATTCTAGAGCGGCGATCAACCTCGATAAGCTGATCGGGGCTACTAGAATTGAGCGAGTTTGAAAAACTGGCGATAAGTGGCAATAAGTGGCTTATCGCCGTGCGTTTGCCGATTTTTTTTCGTAAAAAAATTTTGGTGAAAATTTCCACAATCGCCAAAATATCAGAGCATACATAATAGCAACAGGCTTTTTTGATGAAAAGCTGCCGAAAACGGACTTATCGGACCTTTCTGCATAGGCCCCTTATACTCAGTACACGTTAGCAAGCAGTTATTGCATCATTTGAATTAACCCATTTCGTCATTTAATTTGCTGCTGCTGATTTACAGCAGGTGTGACCTGCGCACTCCAGCGATCCTGCACAAGGTTCGAAAAGCTCCCTGGGTCATTTATAAATACCCTTATTTTTTTTTAAAAAACAAGCACACTTTTTACTATTGCTTTTAATTGGCAAATGCGTTATCAAGTAGATTATTCTGCTTTACCACTGGCTGTCAGTAACAAAATCAGGCAAACTACTATTGTAATTAGATCAAAAATATGCCCCCTCCCCACCCCCATTTACTTAATGTAATTACAGATCTGAGAAATATGTCCAAATCAACATAAACCAGTCTTTCACCAGTAACCAGTAACACGAGTAACGCGAGTAACACCAGTAACACCAGTAACACATTGTACTTGTCAATATTACTACACCCCTTTTATACATTTGTATGTAGCCCTTTTATACTCCGCATTTAGTAATAATATCCGTCTGTATCTGCCATTGAAATATTCTGCTTTTTTGCTAAGGTGAGGACAATTAATGAACAGTCAGAAGGGGTGTCTGTTGTTTATACTTCAAATTAGAAAAGAATGTACGGGTTTGGAGATTTCAGAACTTATTCAATCAGGCCACTTTGCTGCCGCGATGTGCTGCCGCGATGTGCTGCCAGTTAAACATTTAGGCTGATAATGCGCCACACACAACACTATGTTAAAGAGCAAGATTGTTTTCTCCATTGTAATTGATGAACAGCTGTGCTTTAATAGACTATAAGGAAGAGCTTCACTGATCTCTCCTTAGGATACCTAAAGAAGTGAGCACTCCTCGGGGAAACCAAAAAGAAACTGCATTTAAACTCTGTGCAACCAGAGGATCTAAGTATATTAAAGTAATATTGGGAAAACCAATGTCGTGCAGAACACAGAACTACTGAAGGCGGCTGCTTTGCATATACATTCCAGTCTGCTTAATGTATTGTTGAACAGGGCTGAGAAAGTGTGGTGGTCCGCCACACTAACAATAACACTGTGATCAGAACCTCTGCTCTTCTGCATGTAAAGAAAGGCACACTATAAAAGGACATGGCGTGTGCGACAACTGGAGAATGCAACACAATAAGTTCTGAACCAACTGGACCATATTCACTGATTCTCACAAACAAGTCATCAGCCCCCAGGAAATGTCTCAGCAATAATACTCGCATTAGGAAAAAACCTTTGATGGATAAGAGCTTTTAGGGGATCATGATGCATGATAAACTATAGGTCAGTTCCAAGGCTGCCTATAAACCCTAAATTAGCTCCTATTCACGAGTCAGAACAAAGGTATTTTTACCTAGTTCTTATCACACCATCAAGGCCGGTCGGGGTATATGTCTAACCGACCAGGACGTTAGGGCAGGCACTTACATTCTTGTTTTATTTTTTGGTTAAAAAAAAATGAGTGTTTTAGTTTGGGCCATTTTTCTGGTTCCAAAACATTGTCATTCTTTTGTGCTGGTTCTGTTTTCTTGCCCAAACTATATTATTTGGTTTTGGATTTTTACAAATTTATGCCAAAAAAAAAAATCAAATAAGTAGAAATATGCTAAAACAGCACAATAAAGCAAGACAATTGCTTAAAATAAGTATACAATTTGGGATTTAAATTTGGTTTTAGGAATGTAAGGTCTGATTTCACACAACTGATTTTGCACATCTTTAATGTGAAGCTTATCAGTTACTTATATTCTGCCAAATGTAACAAACTTGATTATTATGTATCAAGTATTTCACTAAAATCTCAAAAGTATATGTACTGTATGAGATTGTGCATGTGCGTGTGTGCGTGTGTGCGTGTGTGCGTGCGTGTGTGTTAGCTTCCAGCAAGTATTTTATTTGTTTGCAAAAATAACTATAAATGATTGATCCATGCCTTTATAATATGTGCCAAGTAATTCCTCCCCTTAATCCTCTGATGCATTCACTTAACCAACCAATTTTAGAGCTTGATACATAGCCTGAGGTATCTGATTCCTTCGCAACCTGTCTGCAAATATTGTACTCTTCCTAATATAAGGCTTTTGTTGGCAACATAAACTGCGTTACTTTAGAAAAAAAACTAACATATAAAGCACCACAAGAAAGAATGTACTAACTTACTAAACATGGATGTAATTATATCTCATAGCGTATGTTTTTGGAAGCCCTATCAGAGGTTACATTGGTAATTTGGTCATAAGTCAAGTCAAAACAATTGGTTCACCACCCTATGTCTTGCACCTAATCTTATTACAGACTATTAAAGGATCATGAACACAATGTAATTTGTCATGGGTCATCACCTTTGGCCATTATCATCATCAATGGTAAAGCCTTTTAACAGGGTTACTTGTCTGTGCAAGCCTCATTAACTTTTCCATTCTTGACTATAGCATCAATAGAGAATACTGCATGTCCACTGCCGCTCGCTGATAAGACTCATTCCATGTAACTCTGGGACCCTAAATGTGGGACAGATAATTCCGCATCTAACTTCTCCTAATATGTTAACCCCTCCCCATACTTTTTCTTGCATGTACGACACTATAGCAACTAAAATGGACGCAAAGGACCACGATCTATTGATAAAAAGTGATGCGTAGTTTGTAGTCTAATTCAGGGGTGCTCAAAGTTTTCATCCTGCACCCCCCTGCCTGGTCTCCCCCTGCTCGCGCTCCGCCTCCTGCATGGCTCGGCGTCAAATGACGCAGCGGGGTCACGTGACGTCACATTTCCATGGCAACACGACATCACGTGACCCCACAGCGTCATTTCACGCGGATTACCATGATGACACATCGCTGGATGATAAGGTAATTGAGATCAGGGAGTTTTACAGAGGCCTCACGCGATCACCGACATTTAATTTAGAAACGCGGGGCCTCTGAAACAGCTGCGCTCCCCCCCCCAGAAAATCTCAAGCCCCCCAGTTTGTGCACCCCAGAGCTTGACACATAATTGTATTGTATTGTATGTCTTTATTTATATAGCGCCCTTAATGTACATAGCGCTTCACAGTGATAATCGCAGCTAGGTTTTAAGAAGTACACATTCAAAGAATGTGTCAGTTTCTCAAAATGCCACTAACAGAGAAACTATGAGGCTGATGTATTAAAATCTCCTGCTGGGAACGGGGGCAAAACTGGAGCTCAAAATGTGCACCAAATGGGATTGTATTTATTTGATATACAAGCAGGTGTGAATTTCCTTACTGTATTACCACCTACCACATCTGCCTGGAGGCGATTCCATGCCTCCACCAGTCTTTCCGTGAAGTACTCACGTTTCCCCTGAGTTGCTTCCCCCCCCAGCTCAGAGAAGGACCTCCTGTTCTAGCTCTTTCTATTCAATATGCTTCCCTCCCGTACTCTATAAACCATTTATGTATTTGAACGTTTCTATTATATCCTCCTCTCCCTTCTCTCCTCCCAGCTGTACATACCAGGGTCCTTCCGTCTGTCCTGATTTAGACTCTGCGCCATTTTAGTAGCAACAATGTCTACTTTATTTATGTACTTCTGGAGATATGGTCTATAAAGTGTCATCTCTACCTCTCTCTGCTGTCTTCCTATACAACCTGGCCCCATTGCTTTGTTACATTACTTACCGACTTTCAAGTCAGTTTAATCAATGCTTCCATGTACCTTTCCTCTGTAGTGTTCACATGAGAGCAGTATTCATTCTGTATTTTACCTTTGGATTTTTGTGACCCAAGTGCATTATTTTGCACTTTTTGGAGCCTTACATTTAGTTACCACACTCTTCATCATTCGTCTAATCTATCTAAATCATTAATCATTTTGTTGAACCCCCGCTTTTGGAGTGTCAACTATATTACAGGTATTTGTGTCATTTTCAGGCATACCTTTCCTTCAAGACCATTTGTAATGTAACTAATAAAGATATTAAAGTGCACCAGTCCCAGACCAGATCTCAGAGGTCCTCCACTGGTTTCCTTTCCCCTTCTCTGAATTTTCTCCATTTACCATGTCTCTCCCGCTATCCTTCAACCAATGTATTATCCACTCAACCACCTTAGAAAAGTCAGAATCCTATCCCAAGCATTACAACTTGGCATCTATGAGGCACAGTGTTCATTAGGACTTTCACATCTGTAGAAGAACTTGTCTTCTTACTTTTGTTTTTCAATAAATCTCATTAAGCTACCAAAATCATAGTTTTCGTTAGAAAAAGAAATGAAAGTGAGGAAAAGTGACATTTCTGCAATGACAGTGCGAAAAATATGAACACTCTGGTCTTTAACCAAAGCTCCACCAAAAAGAACTTGATACAGTGGGATCACGAAGAAGAAAATGTTTTACTAATGCTGAACCCGCAAATGAAAGAGAAATCCGCAAATGAAAGAGAAATGAACACACTCAGTACGCAGTTCCAGCTTTTTAAGGGTTAAAGAGTTTCATTTGTGTTAACCAATACACTTGAAGGATTTGGAGGCACAGTGTGAATGTTGAAGAGAAATCTTTTGGGTTCCTCCATGCACTGATAGGCTTGAAAAGCTCCAGGTCAATGTCTTCCTAATGTCGCTGGTTTGGACCGTGTTACAGAAATGAACTCAATGGGCTCATTTTCTTTCCTAATAAAATAGTGCGGGCATGGCCCAGGTGGAATCTTGCTCTTCAAACAAGAAATGCTGTTTAATCCTACATAATCCCACCAATGCATTGCGTGCCACTGATGGGATTACAAATTGAATTGATAGTAGAAATCAATGATAACTACAACATCTTCCATTGGGTTCCTCTATTTTGTTAAAAAGTGTTATTTCAGTTGCAGTCAGCCTAGGAGGAGGCGATAAGGAATATATTCATATATATCGCATTGTGCAGGAATTCTGTGGCTCAACAGTGCACACTAGTGCCATGTCATTCCGTTGTGCTGTATGTGGGTGGTACTCAATGTAACTTTCTGCCTTCCTGTGTATATCGCAAGCAGCTGACCTTCAAGACAAAGGAAAGAAACATATATTTAGGGCCTTCGCTTCCAAAGATTTTCTCCTTAGACATAGGATAGGTCCCTTTGGAAAACAGGGCCCTTAATCTTATTAGAACGATGCAGCCCTGGGAGCTGAAGTCTTGTTAGTATCACTGCGTGTTTTTATAGGCCACTTATGGGAAAATAACTGGAAACTATTCTGCAAAAGAGATTTAATGAGAAGGTTGGCGTCCTGCAATTTTACACATTAAACGCATTTAGCAAATACTACAGTTCCTATAGTATATGACTAAGCCTTCCACTTTTTAAACTATTAATAAGAGCTTTCCACAGAGAAGACAAATACATGCTTGCTGCATTTATAATCCTCAGCCAATACATTTGGCTAAAGCTGTTTGCTGTCTCAATGGCAGGATTTAACTTGCCCTTCTGTATTAAACATTTTTTTTTATAGATAATGACATTTCAAGAACACAGGGAGAGGCCATTTTATTGTAAAGTGGCAAAATCAGGTTTTCAAAGCATTTTTATGAAATCATACAGAAAGGGATCGCTGCTCACAGTCCGCGTGTGCTTTGTTTGAAAATAAAGAATTCTACTCTGTGATCAAGTTAGTGTCAGCGGCACTGTACAAGGCACTGTGATAATGATCTATATATTTGTGTCAAAGACTTGAAACCTGTCTTAAGATGAAAATGTGATATTTGTTTGTTCTTATTACTTTATATTATAGCACTGACAGTGAAGTCAGCACACTTTAATGTTAGTGCAAAAGTATTAATCATTGATACAGAGATGGGTTCTCTATAAACAGCGCATGAAGGATTCTCTGGCCACAGAGCTTGCAATCTTAAGCTTGATAATGCGCAAGAGCCCTACAATTATTCAGCTTTCCCATTTCCAAATTGAACAATTGCTTTATGCATTTGTAGCAGCTTTCTTAGTAAAAAACAGTTTAACGCCAACTCAGAGAGGTCAATGCACTAAGCTCCGATAGAAAGAATCGCCAGGTTTTTAAATTCTCCATTTTTGACAGCATTGCTATCACAGTATGCAGAAAGCCCAGAATACCAGTGATAGCAACATTTGCAAACATAGCGAGTAGCCGGCGACGAGATGATCACTCCTGTGTAAAGGGCTCCTCTGGCGAGTTGTTTCTGCTGCACAGAGAGAGAGTGGGAGAGAGAGAGAGAGAAAGAGAGAGAGCTGCCTCTCTCTGCGCAAATCTCGGCCGAAATTAGTTTTTTTCATTTTAATTTTATTACTAGTGTAGATGAGCAGGGGGTCTCCGGAGCAGAACCGCGTTGATTTCAGGTCCGGGGACCCCCTACTTCCCGAGATACAGGCCCCGTTATGGGGTGCCGGTATCTCTTATGCATTGGATTCCCACAGTCGCGTGATCGGGCCATTTCAATGCATAGGAGATACCGGCACCCCAAAATGGGGCCTGTATCTCGGGAAGCAGGGGGTCCTTGAGGCTGAATCAATGCGGTTCAGCTCAGGTGACCCCCTCCGTGGGCCTCCAGGTGGTCCCTGCAGGAGTCCGGAGATCCTCGGTGCTCCCAGTGAGTGTCCGGGGGTCCTTGGGTGGTCCCCGTGTGTCCCCGTTGGCCTGCGGTACGAATCCTGTTTTAAAAATATAAATGATGGTTTCATGAAGGGGCAAAGGGGGTGTACTGTGTATTGGTGATTCTAACATATTGTAATGTTTATTGGGGCAGAGGGGGTGATTGAAGGGCCAAGTACCCCCTTCACTCACCCCCTCTGCCCCCAATATAGCTTCTGTTGTCCCTTAACCCCTTCATTCCCTTAGTTGTTAGCTGCTAAGGTAATGGAGTTGCCTGTAAATGCATTTTTCCTGCATCGGACTGATGCCGGGTGTCTCCAGTGCTGATATTAATAGGTATCCGCTCCGGAGACCCCCGGCATCAATCCGATGCAGAAAAATGCTTTTTTTCCCCTAAGTCCCTCTCTCCGCTTATCGTCAGCGTCTCACCACCTTCTTGCCAACTTTTCCTGGCGGGACGATTTGGAGAGGAAATCGCAATTCTAGAGCGGCGATCAGCCTCGATAAGCTAATCGGGGCTCCTAGAATAGCACGAGTTTGAAAAGCTGGAGATAAGTGGCGATAAGTGGCATGTTTGACTTTTTTTTTTGGCAAAAAAATAGGCCGAAAAGCTCTCTTATCGCCGATTTATCGGAGCTTACTGAAGAGCAGTAGGCTTTTTGGGCAATAATGTTGCGAATCGGAGCTTAGTGCATAACCCCCAGAGTTTGCTAATTAGTGTCACTCCCTATATCGTTTGCTGAGACAATGTCCTAGCAGCTAAAACTGATGCAGACGTCCTTAATATCTTGGTACAAAGTTACATATTCTCCAAGCAAAGCATTTCATACAGTTTGATATCAGTGAACTAATTTGTTTTTTTCTCTTTTAAAGCCCCTAACTCAGTGTTTCCCAAACTGTGCGCCGCGGCGCCCTGGTGCGCCGTGGCTTGGCTAGAGGGGCGCCGCGATCAGGGCCGCCAGCAGCGGGGAACAAGGGCTGCAAGTTTAAAAAAAACCTCTGAACCCGGCGCCGGGTCGCCGTGCTGGCAGCGCCGGAAATAAGCAAGAGGGAGGCCCGGCGCGCGCGCTGGAGGAGCTGCACCGGAGACATCTGTCTCTCCCAGCAGCACTGCAGCCCTCCCCCTCCGCAGCACACCAGCTCTCCCCCCCCCCTCACGTGGCACAGGCACCGGCAGCACTGACCTCCCCCGTGCAGGGACCGGGCCGTTCAGCCACTCCCTACCCCCCCCCCCCCCCGCATAACCGGCACGCCCCCCCCCCTCCCCCCCGCAAGCCACCGGTCTGATTTTTATATGTATATATGTGTGTGTGATTGTATGTATATGTGTATATATGTGTGTGTGTGTGTGTGTATATATGTGTGTGTGTGTGTGTGTATATATGTGTGTGTGTGTATATATATGTGTGTGTGTGTATATATGTGTGTGTGTATATATGTGTGTGTGTGTGTATATATATGTGTGTGTGTGTATATATGTGTGTGTGTGTGTGTGTGTGTGTGTGTATATATGTGTGTGTGTGTGTGTGTGTGTGTGTGTGTGTGTGTGTGTGTGTGTGTGTGTGTGTGTGTGTGTGTGTGTGTGTGTGTGTGTGTGTGTGTGTGTGTGTGTGTGTGTGTGTGTGTGTGTGTGATTATATATATATATATATATATATATATATATATATATATATATACTCCACTTACACTTCTCAGTATTTTATTTCCCTCCA